>NC_057710.1:10872059-10887046 GCF_004010195.1 Chiloscyllium plagiosum
AACATGCAGGTCTTGGGCCTCCTCCACCGCCACATCCTCACCACCCGACGCCTAGAGGAAGAATGCCTCATCTTCTGCCTAGGAACCCTCCAACCACAAGGGATGAACTCAGATTTCTCCAGTTTCCTCATTTCCCCTCCCCCCACCTTGTCTCAGTCTCAACCCTCGAACTCACCACCACCTTCCTAACCTGCAATCTTCTTCCTGACCTCTCTGCCCCCATTCCCACTCCGGCCTATCACCCTCACCTTAACCTCCTTCCACCTATCGCATTTCCAACGCCCCCACCCCAAGTCCCTCCTCCCTACCTTTTATCTTAGCCTGCTTGGCACACTTTCCTCATTCCAGAAGAAGGGCTCATGCCCGAAACGTCGATTCTCCTGCTCCTGGAATGCTGCCTGACCTGCTGCACTTTTTCAGCAACACATTTTCAGCTCTGATCTCCAGCATCTGCAGTCCTCACTTTCTCCAAGTACTCTATTACACTCCTGAATTGTGTTTTGTCGATGGTGGAAAGAATTTGGGGGAGTCAGGAAGTGAGTTATTTGCGGCATATTCCTAGCCTCTGACCTGCTCTGTAACCACTGCATTTACAGAGTCATAGAGTCATAGAGATGTACAGCATGGAAACAGATGCTTCGGTCCAAATCATCTAGTCGCTTAAATGTCCTTAATGTATCTGACACTACTACCACTGCTGGCAGTGCATTCCACACACCCACCACTTTCTGTGTAAAGAACCAGCCTCTGACATCTCCACTGAACCTTCCTCCAATCACCTTAATATTGTGTCCCCTCATGATAGCTATTTCTGCCCTGGGGAAAATTCTCTGGCTATCCACTCTAACTAGGCCTCTCATCGTCTTGTACATCTCTACCAAGTCACCTTTCATCCTTCTTCACTTCAATGAGAAAAGCCCCACCTCCCTCATCTTTTCTTCATAAGACATGCCCTCCAGTCCAGGTAGCCTCCTGGTAAATCTCCTCTGCACCCTCTTTAAAGCTTCCACATCCTTCCTATGATAAAGCACCCAGAACTGAACACAGTATTCCAAGTGTGGTCTAACCAGGGCTTTATAGATTCCCCTGGCTTGATGGTAATGGTTGAGTGGGGGATATGCTGGACCATGAGGTTATAGATGGTGCTGGATTATAGTTCTGCTGCTGTTGATGGCCCACAGCGCCTCATGGATGCCCAGTCTTGACTTGCTAGATCAGTTTGAGTTCTGTCCCATTTCGATGATGGAGGGGCTTCTCAATATGAAGGCAGGACATTGTCTCCACAAGGACTGTGCAGTGGTCACTCTTACCAATACAGTCATGGACAGATGCATCTGCAGCTGGTAGATTGGTAAGGGTGAGGTCAACTATGTTTTTCCCTCACCACCTGCTGCAGGTGCAGTCTAGCAGCTATGTCCTTTAGGACCTGACCAGCTCGATCAGTAGTGCCACTGCCGAGCCACTCTAGTGGTAGACGTTGGAATCCCCCACCCAGAAGACATATTGTGCCCTTGCCATCCTCAGTACCTCTGCCAAGTGTTGTTCAACATGGAGGTGCATTGACTCATCAGCTCAGGGAGGACAGTACATGGTCATCAGCAGGAGGTTCCCTTGCTCATGTTTAACCTAAAGCCATGAGGCTTCATAGAATCCGGAGTCATTGTTGAGGACCCCCAGGACAAATCCCTCCTAAATGTATACCACTGTGCTGCTACCTCTGCCGGTGGGACAGGACATACTCAGGGATGGTGATGGTCGTGTCTGGGACATTGTCTGTAAGGTATGATTCCGTGAACATGAACAAGTCAGGTTATTACTTGGCTAGTCTTTGAGACAACTCTGCCAATTTTGGGGAAAGGGAGGACTGCAGATGCTGGAGATTAGAGTAGGGAGTGTGGTGCTGGAAATGCACAGCAGGTCAGGCATAATCCGAGGAGCAGGAAAATCGATGTTTCGGGCAAAAGCTATTCCTGATGAAGAACTTTTGCCTGAAACATCGATTTTCCTGCTCCTCAGATGCTGCCTGACCTGCTGTACTTTTCCAGTACCACACTTGACTGCCAGTTTTGGCACTTGCCCCCAGATCTTAGTAAGAAAGACTTTGTAAGATCGACAGGGCTTTTTCTCTCATTGTCTTTTCCGGGGTCTGGGTCGAGATCTAGTGAGGCAGTTACAGCTGGGTGACAGCTTCCCCACCTTCTGACCTCGATTTGACCCCGATGGCGAGGTCTGAAAACCAGAGAGGAAGATCTCACCCGTCGTGTGGCATTGCCACAACCAGAAAACATTGCATTGAATAGAATGAGAGATTCAGGTCATTGGGGCAGGAATGGCTTCATTCAGAACAAAAATGTTTGGCTCAGTGAAGAGGAGATGTGGGCATTACTAACTAATGTCATTTTGACGGGTGTAGTTCCTTCCCTGGATTGCTGCAAAGTGAGTTTTGCTGATTTAAAATATTCTGAGGAAGAGTCACCGGACCCAAAACATTAACTCTGATTTTCTTCATGGAAGCTGCCAGACCTGCTGAGCTTTTCCAGCAATTTCTGTTCTTGATGAAATTAGTCCATTTTTACTATGAACGCCAGTACAGCTGAGGTTTGTACTAATTCGCAGCTCTCAAACTCCATGTTCTGTCTCACGCACGTTTTTTTTTTCAGATGACGAGTTTGTTCAGAGAAGTTAGGAATGAGTAGAATCTATTTATTATGGTGGTGATTGGTAATGACCCATCTCAGAGACAGAAGGCTGTGAGTTTTGGACTTATATCAGAGACTTAAGCAAATCACTCGGTTAGTTCCGAGGGAGTGCTGCATGGTCAGAGAATGTCGTTTGGACGAAACTGAAGTTATGCTTGCCCTTTATTTCATTGAAGAGCAAGTGAACCATCCCAGATACTTCAAACAATATCTACACCCACCCTCCCCCCACAAACCATCATCACTATAACAACAGATTTCTTTTGCAGGTCTGGCTTTTCCACTCTGTGACAATAACTGCACTTCAAAGGTTTTTTTTTTATTTTGTTAAGTATTTCGGATGTCCCAAAGTAGCTCACAGCTAAAGATCATCAAAGCAGCTATCCAGATAAAAGTTCTTCCTTTCCTTCTCATCCCATTTCGAAAAATGCCTCACATAAAATGCATTTGCTTCTGAAGAGCGATGTCAGAGGGTGAATAAGCCACTGTTTTGAACTGAATGAAATGGCTCAATAACAGGGAGATGATGTTATCAAAGGACTTTCAGGAGAACATCATTGTCTCCTATTTCTATTCAAGTTTCATACCTGATTTGGAAGTTTATCACTTTCTCTCATTTTGCCTGTTTAACCATATCTTTTCATCTTGCCAATGGTTCTTTAACCAATCTGCGTCCCTTGCTTACTGACTTCACTGCCAGTGAAAATAGTTTCTCATTATTTTTTCTATCATTCAAACACCCAAATTAAATGCCCCAGAACATTTCTGCTTGAAGGAGAACAGTTACAGCTTTTCCACACTCACTACATAGCTGAAAAACTGCTTCACCACAGCCATTCTGTCAGACATGAGGACAGTGCCTCATTTCACTGAATCTGTGTAGGTGCTACAGAATATGAATACCTGATGAAGTAGTCAGAGGTAAAACCAGGAGTTGTTGGAAAACTCAACAGGTCTGGCAGCATCTTGAAGAGCAATCAGAGTTAACGACTTGGGTCGAATAACCCTACCTTAGAACTGATGGTAACTAGGAAAATGTCAGTTTAAACGCAGAAGATAGGCTGGGGGGAGAAGGTAAGGATAGGTGGGAGTACAGCCACAGAGAGAGAAAAGCAGTTAGACAGACAAGGGGTGGATAACAAGGTAAAAACAATGACTGCAGATGCTGGAAACCAGATTCTGGATCAGTGGTGCTGGAAGAGCAAGCAATTCAGGCAGGATCCGACGAGCAGCTCGGATGCTGCCTGAATTGCTGTGCTCTTCCAGCACCACTGATCCAGAAAGGGGTGGATAACAATCTGGCTGGAAGGGTGAATAGGTGTTAATGGGGATTGTTAGTGGCTAACAATAGGTTGTGTGTAATAGCAGATTATGTGATAACAAGACAGAAGTGGGTACTGCAGATGCTGGAGATGAGAGTCAAGATTAGACTAGTGCTGGAAAAGCACAGCAGGTCAGGCAGCATCTGAGGAGCAGGAAAAATCGACATTTCGGGCAAAAGCCCTTCATCAGGAATGTGATAACAAGGCTTCGTGTTGTGTGGATTGGGATAAGGTTATTGGAGAGCGCAACCCTAACGTTACTGAGACCGGAAGGCTGCAGGGTCCCCAGGCGGAAAATGAGGTGCTGTTCTTCCAGATTGCACTGAGCTTCACTGGAGCAAGCCTGAGACAGAGATGTTGGCCAGGGAACAGGCTGGTGTGTTAAAGTGGCACACGGGAAAGCTGATGATTAGATTAGATTAGATTAGATTAGATTAGATTAGATTAGATTAGATTACTTACAGTGTGGAAACAGGCCCTTCGGAGCCCTTCATCAGGAATGTGATAACAAGGCTTCGTGTTGTGTGGATTGGGACAAGGTTATTGGAGAGCGCAAGCCCTAACGTTACTGAGACCGGAAGGCTGCAGGGTCCCCAGGCGGAAAATGAGGTGCTGTTTTTCCAGCTTGCACTGAGCTTCGCTGTAGCAAGCCTGAGACAGAGATGTTGGCCAGGCAACAGGCTGGTGTGTTAAAGTGGCACACGGGAAAGCTGATGATGTGCCGGCTCGATGTCCCACCTCAGCCCACATGGTTTTAGCTGGTAGCTTCCTGAGTACGGAAGCCATTGCTGACATTCCAGTGTGAGGGTACCATTTTGCTCAAAGTGTCATCTTTTCGATGAGATGGTGAACTGAGATGATTCTCCTCCCAAGTGAACACACAATTGTCCCAAGGTAGTACTTCAAAGGAAAGGAAGGAAGATATCCTGGGGATCCCAGACCGTTGAATAACTTCACTCTAAAAAGAAACAGATTATCTGGCCCTTCTCACATTGTTGCTTGTAGGAATTTCCCAGAGGCAAATTGGCTACCATTATTTCCGAATTCTAAAGGAATCTTCTCAGTCCTTGAATACTGTGGGTGTTGATGGGTGCGTAGGAAAGGAATGGTCCTCCGTTGCATCAATGACTCTATCGGCACTACCTCGTGCTCCCATGAGGAGGTTGAACAGTTCATCAACTTTACCAGCAGCTTCCACTCCAACCTCAAATTCACCTGGACCATCTCAGACACCTCCCTCCCCTTCCTGGACCTCTCCATCTCCAAAACAGCATATGCAGTCCTCACTTTCTCCTGGAAAGAAATGGTGCAAGGGGCAGAAACTACATCAATTAAAAAGGTTCAATTCTCCAGCTAAGTTTTGAATGGCAAGTTAAAGATCTCACCAATGAGGAGCAGGAGGCCTATTTGCATCCATGGGCATGCAGTTCAAGAAAGCAGCTCATCACCAAAGGTTACTCGGGATGAGCAATAAATGCTTGCCCAGCCAGCAACAACCACTCCCCATGAATGAATTAGTAAGATGAAACCATGGCTGTAATATGGGAGAGGAGAATATTCAACACTGATAGCACAGAAATAGGCAAATATTACCCATCGGTTTATGCTTTACAGCAGTGCCCACCCAATAATCTTGAACTCCATTTTTGGAATGTTCTACTATATCTCTTTCTCTCTCATTGTGCTGGAGTTCACAGAGTGGGATTTAACCTGCCTGTGACCTTCTGACTCAGATAGAGACAAAACAAAATTCAGATGCTGGAATCCAAGGTAGACAAACAGGAGGTTGGGAGAACATAGCAAGCCAGGCAGCATCAGGAGGTGAAGGAGTCATCATTTTGTGTGTAACTCTTCTTCAGGACTAAAGAAGGATTACACCCGAAACATTGCCTTCTCCACCTCCTGATGCTGCCTGGCTTGCTGTGTTCTTTCAGCCTGCTGCCTGTCTACTTTCTACCTCAGAGGCAAGGATGTTACCAAATGAGCCAAGATAAATTCCACACCCATGATAATTTTTCCCCTAAACCTCTCGTCCTTCAGGCTTCTACTATGTACTGGCTTCTTCCTAATGTCACAGGGATGAGGGGATAGGGATGCCTTGCCACTGGGAAAATACAGACCACCTGAATAAATAGCTGTCAATTGGATCTTTATCTAATTAACTGGGCCCTTGTCTCTGGTCGGCAGGTGTCTGAGATACTTGCTGTCCCTATGTTTGGAAAAATGGGCTGTTGCATTTCCCCAGAAATCTATGGCAGCCCTCCCACACCAGCAACCATCTGCCCAGTCCACCACACTCTGTCACTTTTAGGAAGTGATTTGGTGTGATCTGAGTGTTTTACGAAAGAGTAGCAAAAGTAAGCCCACCAGGAACTCTCAAAAGAGACAGGGATAAATACTCAGGGAGAAATAAACATACAGCCTGTGAGGAAAGAGTAAGTGCTGGTGAGTTCTGCCAAAGACTGGTACAGGGTAAGTGCAGTATTTAAATATGCACTTATGATGCCAAGGCATACAAGGCTATGGGTCAATGCTGTTGAACTGAATTAGAATAGTTAGATAATTGTATTTGACCTGCACTGTCACAATGTGTTGAAGGAGCTTTCTCTGTGCTGTAGATCTCTATGACTCGATGCTTCAGTATCATTCTCAGCTCCTATATCCTTATCTGGTTTTCTCTTCTTTTGTTCTTCTTTTATTACATTCTGCTAATTCTATTGCTCTCAACTCATTAGCATCGTATTGGAAAGAATTGCAGTGTTTCAGAGAAGCCTGGCATTTCCACATTGTGAGTTCTCTCAATTCTTCTTCCCTATGTCACAGGCGGCCTAGAGGAAGTAATTAGCCTCTGTTACTCCATCTGAACTGAACCTTCTCAGATGATATAAAAGACTGGTTTCTTTTGTAATGGGACTTTACACTGAGGAGAGCAGCATTGCCAATTACAGATATCCTGTGTCCCCTGCAGGTATCTGTCTATGATGTGTTTTCTCTGTTTACCAAGAGACCATTAACTTTGAGTCAGAAAATGTCTATTGAACCCGTCGGATTCAGCCCTTGAGGGAAAGGCCACCACTAGTTGGAGACAAAGAGACTTACTTGCTCATTACAAATGTGTTCTTATACCTTGAAAGCTCATTTGTTGCAGAGGTCTTAGAAGAAGGGTCATTTGTCCCAACTGTCTCCCATCAGAGAGATTCTGAATATTAACGTAGGGCTCAGAACCCTGCCATTAAGTAACCAATGTACACAGCCTGAATTCCTTTTTTATTCATTCACGGAATGAGAGTGTCATTGGCTAGGCAGTTGAGGCAACCACATTGCTGTGGGTCTGGAGTCACATGTAGGCCAGACCAGGTAAAGATAGCAGTTTCCTTCCCTAAAGGACATATAGAACATAGAACATAGAACATTACTGCGCAGTACAGACCCTTCGGCCCTCGATGTTGCGCCGCCCTGTCATACCAATCTGAAGCCCATCTAACCTACACTATTCCATCTACGTCCATATGCTTGTCCAATGATGACTTAAATGCACTTAAAGTTGGTGAATCTACTACCGTTGCAGGCAAAACATTCCATACCCTTACTACTCTTTGAGTAAAGAAACTACCTTTGACATCTGTCCTATATCTATCACCCCTCAATTTAAAGCTATGCCCCCTCATGCTCGCCGTTACCATACTTAGAAAAAGGCTCTCCCTGTCCACCCTATCTAACCCTCTGATTATCTTATATGTCTCTATTAAGTCACCTTCGGGGGTGAAATGAGATGTTTCCTGAAGAAGGGTTTATGCCCGAAACATTGGTTCTTCTGCTCCTTGGATGTTGCCTGACCTGCTGCGCTTTTCCAGCAACACATTTTTCAGCTCTGATCTCCAGCATCTGCAGTCCTCACTTTCTCCCACTCTATTAAGTCACCTCTCAACCTTCTTCTCTCCAACAAAAACAGCCTCAAGTCCCTCAGCCTATCCTCGTAAGACCTTCCCTCCATACCAGGCAACATCCTAGTAAATCTCCTCTGCACCCTTTCCAAAGCTTCCACATCCTTCTTATAATGTGGTGACCAGAACTGTACACAATACTCCAGTGCGGCCGCACCAGAGTTTTGTACAGCTGTAACATAACCTCATAGTTCCGGAACTCGATCCCTGTATTAATAAAAGCTAAAACACTGTATGCCTTCTTAACAACCATGAGTGAACCAGATGGAATTTTGCAACAATTGATAATGGATTCATGATCATCATTAGATTCTTAAGTCCTGATTTTTATTGAATTCACATTCCACTAACTACCATGGCGGGATTTGAACCCAGGTGCCCAGCACATTCTCTGGATTAATAGTCTAGCAGCAATATGACTAGGCCATTACCTCCTCTGAAGTTGTACTTGACATCAAGGTGCCCACCAGCACAGCTTTGAATGAAACATTCTCCTCGTTAGTTTTTGTGGTCTATTGGTTTGTGGGCAGGAGAGTGGGTGGGCGTGCTCAAGATGTACAATATTAGGGCCTGCAGCCCATGGTTGACTGGCAGAGCAGGATGCCAGGGCTGGTCAATTCCCTGACGTTTCATCACATGACTCCCTGCCTCCAAATGCCATACCCCATGTCCCTGCCATTCATCGCCAAACTCATCCACCTTCTGGGAATAATCCATTTGTGAGCCAATGGGAAAATTGTACCTTTTGTTACCCAATTGGATGATTGGAACCTTGGAAAGGAGCACTTTTATTTTTCCTTTGTTTTACTCATGGCAGAGTCTTCAAAGCTTCAATCTTTAGTTCCTGAAGACTTCAGTTAAATCCTGAAGAATTGGAAACCCATGCATGAGGTGAGGCTTGCTGAGTCAGAAAGACAAGGCTGAGGATGCCTTCACATAGATGTCTTCTCAGAAGCCCCTGCTGAAAATACACTATAAAAAATGGCTGCTCGAGATGGAGCAGAGACTTAGCCACAGAAAGGGACAGCGGCCTGTGGTTCATTCTTTGAGGTGATGAGAGGAGCCATCAGTACTCATCTGCCCTATCATCTGGGAGGGGATGTTGCCTCCAAGTTACCAGTAGGCTGTGGACTCAGTCCCCACTGGCTTTTCTTTATTCACTCAGAGATATGGGTGTCAGTGGCTGGACTAGCATTTAGTGCCTGTCCCTAGTTGCCCTTGAGGAGGTGGTGATGAGCTGCCTTTCTGATTTGTTGCAGTCCATGTACTGTAGGTTGACTTATAATGCCATTAGGAAGAGAATTCCAGGATTTTGACCTAGTAACAATGAAAGAAAGGTGATATGCTTCCAACTTAGGTTGGTGAGTGGCTTGGAGGTAGTGATGTTCCCATGTATCTGCTGCGCTTGTCCTCCTAGAATGAAGTGGTCATGGATTTGAAAGGAAAAAGAAAACGAAGTTTTTGGAAATCTGGCAGCCTGGCAGCATTTGTAAAGAGAAATCAAAGTTAACAGTTCAAATCTGGTGACCCTTCCTCAGGACTGGAAAGTGCAGTCTAAGGATCTTTGGTGAATTTCTGCAGTACATCTTGTAGATAGTAGACCCTGCTGCCACTGGGCATTGGTGGTGGAGGGAGTGGATGCTTGTGGATGTGGTGCCAGTCAAGTGGGCTGCTTTGTCCTGGATGGTGTCAAGCTTCTTGATTGTTTTTGGAGATGCACCCATCCAGGCAAAAGGGAGTATTTTATCACAATCTCTCCTTTGCCTTGTGTATAGTGGACTGGCTTTATTGAGTCATGAGGTGAGATGCTGTCGTATTCCTAGCCCCAGACCTGCTCATGTAGCCACTGTGTCCACATGACACATTCAGTTGAGCTTCTTGTCAATAATAACTCTCAAGATGTTGATGGTTGGGGATTCAGTGATAATAACATAACTGAATGTCAAGGAACAGTGTTAAGATTGTTTCTTATTGGAGATGGTCATTGCCTGGCATTGTGTCCCACAAATGTTAATTGCCATTTTTCAGCCTGAACCTGCATATTGTTCATGTTTTGTTGCATTTGGACTTGGCCTGCTTCAGTATCCAAGGAGTCATGAATGGTGCTGAACATTGTGGTATCATGGGTGAAAGTTTGAAACTTTCTTCTCTATACTGCAGTTAATGGTAGGTTAATTGTTAATAGACATGTTTTAGCCAAATGTTTTAAGGCAACTTAAGGTTAGTGCAGATATGTAAAATTCTGTTGTCAATCAGTCATGTTCTCATTGAATGACAAAACTGGAAGGGCTGAATGGCCTCCAGTTACTAAGTTTCGGCTCACGGTGAACTCTGGCCAGGTCAATCCTGGAGGCAAATCTGAGTTCATTTGCTTCCCGTGGCTAAGGGAATTGGCTTGGCTGTTGGAAAGGAAGGGGTCCCCAAAATATACTTGATTGCATAGAGTACATGGTTGCTGTTTCAGTTTCTGTGAACTAACTCATGCTTTAGGTTAGCTCTAACGCACTAGCATTTCATACAGCCTATCTCTCGCTGCAACATATTTTAGTCACAACTGCATCTTCTTTAAGCAAACAGATGGTGTTGCCATGGAATCGTCCATTTTCATCACTGACGGCTAAAGTCTATCTGCACCATGTAATCAAACTACAATGATTGAGGTCTGCAGGGTGCACTCCAGCAATCATGAGACTGGTTTTTAAAGTGTTCCACAATGAACTACAGCTAGCGACATGATTTACATATATTTTCAGAGTTACATAAAAACATGAGAAATTTTCTGCTACTTGAGTTCTCCGCCCAAGAGCAGCTCTGATCTGCAATACCACAATCCTACCCAGGGACAGGGAAAGGAGACGCTCCTGAATCCATCTCAGCTGGAGATGATCCCAGGGCTATTGACATCGATCCTATTTAAGACGTGGCCAAATTCAGCTCAAATTTCATTGACAAATTTGCTGATGACACTACCGTAGAGGGTCAGATCTCAAAAACGACAGGAAAAGCTATAGGAGGGCAGCTCAGTGACATGGTGTAAAGACAACAATCCCTTCCTCACTGTCTGAAAAATGAAGGGGCTGGTCATTGACTTCAGGAAGCAGAGTTGAGGACATGCCCCCATCTGCATCAATGGTGCTGAGATGGAGGTGGTCAAGAGCTTCCAGTTCCTTGGAGTGAATATTACCATCGATCTTTCCTGGTCCATTCACATCGATGCTACAATCAAGAAAGTGCACCAATGCCTCCACTTCTTTAGAAGGCTAAGAAAATTCAGCACCAATTTTTATAGATGCACCATTGAAAGCATCTTATCCAAACGCACCACAGCTTGGTATGACAACGGCTCTAACCAAGACTGCAAGAGATTACAGAGAGTTGTGAACACAGCCCAGTCCATCACTAAAACCAGACTTCTATCCATAGTCTCCATCTACACTCCCTGCTGCCTCGAGAAAGCAGCCAACATAATCAAAGACATAGCCCCCCAACCGCAGTTATACTCTCTTCCACCCTTTTCTATCAGGCAGGAGATATTAGGGTTTGAAAACATGTACTAACAGACTTAAGAACAGCTTTTTACCCTCTAACTTAAGAGGCCAATGGACATCCATACTAAGGTCCATCTGATCCTTGATGTCTGATTAGCCACAATCTTTTCAAGTGGAAGGGTGAGATCGAGAAGCCAATTAGCCTAGCCCAGCTCTGAAGTTTATGTTTTCAGTTCACACCAGCCATTGAGTTCAATTTGCTGAGCTGCATAGAAGCACAGCTACTAAAAGAGGAACACAGAAATGTTCAAAGCTGCTAAAGGCCATTGAAAATGAACAAAGAACTCCAGCTTAAAGCATTGAGTATGACATAATAACAGTAATATTTCCTCTCCTAGTGCCTGCAGAAGTGAAATGGGATACAATACAGAACTGGCAGTTTTTCTAAACACAAATACAAAACTATGAAATTGTGACAGATATGATTAACAAGCAAAAGCTGATGCATGTAACATTACGGTTATTAGACTTCGAGCAGAGACTTTTCCAAAGTGTTTTCCACTCTAAATCTCTACGAAGAAAAATAAACAAAACAGTCTGTAGAGATTTTAACAGCCTTGAACCTTACCCCAAGTGAACGAGACTTAGAAATTTTACATGTTCAGTATTAGGGCCAAATGTGAAAAAAGGATCTATTGTTCAATCTATGACTGCATTAACACGGTTGGAAGAATCTGGGAATCTGAATAAAAGGAAATCTCATTAAAAGCATGATAATATTAGTCATAAGAGATCCCACAGTGAGAGAATGACTATCAGGAGAAGAGAAGTTATTTACTCTGAAAAAAGTCAACATGCACAGAAACACTGAGATTGTAAAGCAGCAACTAGTGTGTATTTACGGCAGATCTGTGCATTATGCGAATAGAGTTAAAAATCACACAACACCAGGTTATAGTCTGACAGGTTTGGAAATTCTAGCTTTCGGAGTGCTGCTCCTTCATCAGGTGATTGTGGAGCATAAGACCATAAGACACAGGATTTATAGCAAATGATTACAGCGTCACGCAGCGAAAACAAACCTGGACTTTCCTCTTTTAGAATGGGTTGCAGGTTTCGGTTCATTAATATGTAAATCCCAGAACTTCTTTTAAGTCACCTTCTTGAGATAACGTAAGGTTTTACAACAAAAGGTAACATCTCAGCTCAGATAATGCATTAAAGGTGTGAGGTCAGAGTCTGTATTCCAATCTTGATTCAGACTAGTTCTGTTTTCTATGTGAAATTTACAAAATATTACATGAATTGACTGCCTGCAGATTGTGCATTTTTGAGCAAAATATAACATTTCTGCAAATACAAATTCACCCCATAGACTTATATGTGTATGTGCATGCATGAGACAGAGAGAGAGAGAGAGAGGGAGAGTGCATGTGAGTACACGTGGGAGAATGTATGTTTGCATATGTGAAAGCTTGGTAAAGTGTGTGTGTGAGTGAGATGAAGTGTAAGCCTGTGAGAGAGTGTGCGCGTAGGTATGACTGTGGGAGTTGTATTTGTGTGTGTATGAGAGACAGCGTGTGTATGAGAGAGGATCTGCATGAGTGTGTGAGTATGTAAGAGTCTGTGTGTATGTGTGCTTGTGTGTGTGAGTGTGTGAGAGAGAGAGACAGTGTATAGTGTAGTGGGGTCACCTGTAGTGTGTCATGAACACAAGATCCTGGTTAAGGCCATCATGGGTACCAAACTTAGCTATCAGCCTCTGCTCGGCCATTTTGCATTGTTGCCATTCCCGAAGTCATTCTTGGAGGACAGTCACCTGAAGATCCGAGGCCGAGTATCCCTGCCCGCTAAAGTGTTCCCCAACAGGGAAGGAACACCCTTATCTGGTGATTGTTCCGCAGTGTCCATTCATCTGTTATCGCAGCGGCTGCTTAGTCTCATCAATGTACCATGCCTCAGGGCAACCTTGCTGCAGTGTATGAGATAGACAATGTTGGCCAAGTCACATGACTACCTGCCACGTACACCAGACAAAGTTGTTTCCCAGTCGGGGAACACTTTAGTGGTCAGGAGCATTCAGCCTTGCACCTTCAGGTGGGCAAAAGTGAGGACTGCAGATGCTGGAAATCAGAGTCTAGATTAGAGTGGTGGTGAAAAAGCACAGCAGGTCAGGCAGCATCTGAGGAGCAGGAAAATCGACGTTTTGGGCAAAAGCCCTTCATCAGGAATGAAGGCAGGGAGCCTCCAGGGTGGAGAATTAAATGGGAGAGTGGGGGCGGGGGGGGGACTGGGGAGAAGGTAGCAAAGAGTTGGAAGGTGAGGCGTTCTTCCTCCAGGTGTCGGGTGGTGAGGGAGCAGTGGTGGAGGAGGCCCAGGACCTGCATGTCCTCGGCAGAGTGGGAAGGGGAGTTGAAATGTTGGGCCACAGGGCGGTCCATCTTGGAGGAATGTCACCTGAAGATTAAATTCACCTGGACCATCTCTGACACCTCCCTCCCCTTCCTGGGCCTCTCCATCTCCATCAATGTCAACATACTTGACACTGACGTTTTTGCAAACCCACCGACTCCCACAGCTACCTACCAACCTTCGCATAAACCAAATCATCCGCCGACATTTCCGCCACCTCCAGCATCTGCAGTCATTGTTTTTCCTAGTTGATTTTTAATTTGTCCAGCCCAGTCCAACACCGGCTCCTCCACATCATTATGCGAATAGTCATTCCAGGCTGAAAGGACAGAATCATCATAGACAAAAAAACAGGTTAAAAATACTGCCAATACCATCACGTTTGGGAAAAGAAGGTACTACAGTATGGAAAAGCAGCATTTTGACCACAAAAGCCCAAACATTTTGTGCGTAACTGTTCGTCTAGCACAAAGGCAAGTACAGATAGTCGCTGAAGATATCAGCTGAAGATTCTGACTAATCATTTCTCACAGTACAACAAGTTGATTCGGTCATCTCAGAGGATGCTAAATCTTCTTACGTTCCTAAATGCTGAATGACTGTAGAATGATGACTGCAGAAGAAGTCGTTAAAGTGAAGTGTCAGATAGACACCAGTGTGTTATTCAACATTGTAACGTTCACAGACCTGTACAAAATGGTTCAAATTGGCAATGTAAAGATGGCATTGTTGCTACAATCTCTGAGCTACAGCTTTCCTCATGATTCAGTTGGCCAAGCCATCAAGCTTCCTGCTGTAATAGAATGCAATCAAGCAAATATTTTTAATGAAGTCTAACTGGTCATTAAAAAAATAAACTTTCAGACTGCTTTTCTACTCTACAGCTTTACTCATAACATCCAGTATCCTCTGTGTCCTCCTATAGGCCGGTGAGTCTCACTTCTGTTGTGGGCAAAATCTTAGAGAGAATTGTAAGGGATAGGATTTATGAACATCTGAATAGGAATAATGTGATCAAGGATAGTCAGCATGGTTTTGTGAAGGGCAGGTCGTGCCTCACAAACCTTATTGAATCCTTTGAGAAGGTGACTAAGGAGGTGAACGAGGGGAAAGCGGTAGATG
>NC_057710.1:10887303-10890363 GCF_004010195.1 Chiloscyllium plagiosum
GGGTACTTGGTAGTGTGGATGAGCAGAGGGATCTTGGTGTCCATGTACACAGGTCTTTGAAAGTTGCCACCCAGGTAAATAGTGTGGTGAAGAAGGCATATGGCGTACTGGCTTTTATTGGTAGAGGAATTGAGTTCCGGAGTACTGAGGTCATGTTGCAGTTGTATAAGACTCTGGTGCGGCCGCATCTGGAGTATTGTGTGCAGTTTTGGTCGCCATACTATAGGAGGGATGTGGTGGCACTGGAACAGGTGCAGAGGAGGTTTACCTGGATGTTGCCTGGTATGGTAGGAAGATTGTATGAGGAAAGGCTGAGGCACTTGTGGTTGTTTTCATTGGAGAAAAGAAGGTTTAGGGGTGACTTGATAGAGGTGTACAAGATGATTAGGGGTTTAGATAGGGTTGACAGTGAGAATCTTTTTCCACGTATGGAGTCAGCTATTACAAGGGGGCATAGCTTTAAATTAAGGGGTGGTAGGTATAGGACAGATGTTAAGGGTAGATTCTTTACTCAGCGAGTCGTGAGTTCATGGAATGCCCTGCCAGTAGCAGTGGTGGACTCTCCCTCATTATGAGCATTTAAGCGGGCATTGGATAGGCATATGGAGGATAGTGGGCTAGTGTAGGTTAGGTGGGCTTGGATCGGCGCAACATCGATAGCCGAAGGGCCTGTATTGCGCTGTATTCTTCTATGTTCTATGTTCTAAATCAATCAATGATTTTATTCTGTCAGCTTCAAAAAATTGCGTGTGTGAGCCCGAAGTCTCTGTTCCTATGTCCTCTTTAAACATGCATTATTTCAATGTGCTTTGTTTGCAAAAGCCATTGTAAGTTATTACAATTTATAATAATGAAGTGCACATAAATGGCTATAAAAATTTTCTGAGGAATGACAAGACATTAATAAATTGCAAAATTGTTCTTTGATCTTCTTAGAGTTTTATTTTCTTTAATTATATCTCTCTTCATGATTGCTTGACATATTAATGCCTTTTGTTCCCACACCATACATTTTTATTGTTGGTTCATTAATATAACCTCAATCTTAACAAAGTACCCTTTAATAGTTCTACATGTGGAATTTCTTGAAGTACAGATTTTGCCACATTTTGGAACCATGTGCTTGTGGGTTATTAAGGACTTCAAAATTTATTCTTTAATTGCACTAAGTTTTAACATCTTACGAAGTCATGGGTAAGGGTCAGATTTTGATGCCACAGTGCTTCGTAGCTTATCTTTCACTAAGATACACAAGAGGAATCCAATTTTAGTTCAGGAATTGTGGAACCATAGGGCTGGGTTTTCAGAAGTGTGGTAATCACAGATACATTGCCTTTCTGCTCCTGCTCTAATATGGGAAGGAAGATATTTCTAACAGAATATTCCGAGAACAGTTCTTTCAGGGATGTCCAGCAGCATGGTTGTAGCTATATAAGGTAAACCTGGGAATTACAGATCAGTCAGTTTTATATCTGTAGTGGGCAAACTATTGGAGAGGATCTGAGAGACAGGATTTATGCTTACCTGGAAAACCATAGTTTGATTAGAGATTGTCAGCATGGCTTTGTGAGGGGACGGCCATGCCTCACAAGCCTTACTGAATTCAATTGTGGATGTGACAAGACACATTGATAAAGGCAGGGAACTGGGATGTAATATACATGGAATTTAGCAAGGCGTTTGATAAGGTTCCCCATGGTAGGCTCAAGGAGGCATGGGATAAAGGAAAATTTGGCTGTCTGGATACAGAATTGGCTGGCCCATAGAAGACAAAGAGTGGTAGTTGATGGGAAGTATTTAGCCTGGAGCTCGGTGACCAGTGGTGTTCCACAGGGATCTTTTTTGGGACCTCTGCTCTTTGTGACTTTTATCAATGACTTGGATGAGGAAGTGGAAGGGTGGGTTAGTAAGTTTGCCGATGGTATGAAGGTTAGTGGAGTGTGGAGGGCTATTATAGGTTGCAATGGGACATTGGCAGGATGCAGAGCTGGGCTGTGAAGTGGCAGATTGAGTTCAACCTAGAAAACCTAGAAAAGGTTGAATGCAGAATACAGGGTTAAAGGCAGGATTCTTGGCAGTGTGGAGGAACAGAGGGATCTTGAAGTCTATGATCTCTCAAAGTTGCCACCAAATTTGATTGGGTTGTTAAGAAGGAGAATGATGTTTTGGCTTTCATTAGCAGGCGGATTGAGTTGAAGAGCTGTGAGGTTATGCTGCAGCTCTATCGAGCCCTGGTTAGACCACACTTGGAATATTGTGTTCAGTTCTGGTCGCCTCAGTATAGGAAGGATGTGGAAGCTTTAGAGAGAGTGCAGAGGAGATTTACCAGGATACTGCCTGGAATGGAGAGCATGTCTTATGAGGAAAGATTGAGGGAGCTAAGGCTTTTCTTATTGGAGTGAAGAAGGCTGAGAGGAAACTGAATAGAGGTATACAAGATGATGAGAGGCAGAGATAGAGTGGATAGTCAGAGACTTTTTCCCAGAATAGAAATGGCTATCATGAGGGGGCATAAGTTTTAGGTGATTGGAGGAAGGTTTAAGGGAGATGTCAGAGGTAGGTTCTTTACACAGACAGTGGTAGGTGTGTGTAATGCACTGCCAGCAGTGGTCATAGAGTTAGATACATTAGGGACATTTATGCACATGGATGATAGTAAAATGAAGGGTATGTAGGTTAGTTTGATCTTAGACTAGGATAAAAGGTCAGCACAACATCAAGGACCAAACAGCCTGTATTGTGCTGTACTGTTTTATGTTCTACGTTCGATGTCAGGATGAGATATCACATTGGTATAGTGCCTGGTGGGGACAGTAGCAGAGTGTCAGGTGTGTCAGGTGCCAGAACACAGGTATGAAGGAGGCCAAGTAAGCAAAGGAGTCATGAGGGTCAATTATAGTGTATGGGATATATCACATCATGGGGTTGGGGGTGTTGAACTCGTGGGGAAGAGTTGAAAATGTGTTGCTGGAAAAGCGCAGCAGGTCAGGCAGCATCCAAGGAGCAGGAGAATCGATGTTTCGGGCATAAGCCCTTCTTCAGGAATGAGGAAAGTGTGCC
>NC_057710.1:10890670-10924195 GCF_004010195.1 Chiloscyllium plagiosum
CCCCACTCTGGCCTATCACCCTCACCTTGACCTCCTTCCACCTATCACATTTCCAATGCCCCCTCCCCCAAGTCCCTCCTCCCTACCTTTTATCTTAATCTGCTTGGCACACTTTCCTCATTCCTGAGGAAGGGCTCATGCCCGAAACGTCGATTCTCCTGCTCCTTGGATGCTGCCTGACCTGCTGCGCTTTTCCAGCAACACATTTTCAGCTCTGATCTCCAACATCTGCAGTCCTCACTTTCTCCTGCTGGGGAAGTGTGTCTGTTACCATGGGAGCAGGGTCAGTGGGCAGTGTTGGATGGCCAGTGGGAGGAGGAAGGTTTTATTGGGCCTGATAATGAAGGAGATGGGATAGTGTCAGGTCCTGGGTAGGATGCGTCATAGGTCTCTTGAGAGAAAGGGGATTTCAAGTCTGAGAGGAGATGGGGAGAAGCAGTTGTCAGGTCCCAGTTGGAGGGGGTTGAGGTCAGGTCCTGGGAGTGAGAGGAATATTGGATCCTGTTGGAGGAAAAGATTGTTTGGTCTCAGCAGGACAAGATTGAAGGTCACATGTCCTGAGGGAAGATGGGGTTATCAGCAGTGGTCAGTGAAGGAGGTGGGTATGTTACTGTACAATGAAACAAAGTTTATGCATAGATGTTCTTAACTAAGTCAAGGGGGACAGTAGCAGTCAGGGGGTGCTGATAAAGTAAGTCAAGGACATTGTCTAAAGTGAGTTCAGGTGCGTGGACATGGTTATTCAGGATCTTGGGCCAATCAGAGTAAGGGTGTCCATATACTTGCATTCTTGAGAACGGGCCAAGTCCAGTCCTGCAGATCCAGTGCAACCAGTCTGGGGACTGGCTGTAAATCAATTGGGGAGCTGCACAGAGATTGGTCACAGGTCTGTTTACTCTTTATAGGCAGATCTGCCTTTCCAAGGGATATTTGTGTTAGTGGTGCTGGAAGAGCACAGCAGTTCAGGCAGCATCTGAGGAGCAGTAAAATCGAGGGAAATGAGGAAACTGTTGAAGTCCACATTGATGCCCTGGGGTTGAAGTGTTCCGAGGCGGAAGATGAGGCATTCTTCCTCCAGGCATCTGGTGGTGAGGGAGTGGCGGTGAAGGTGGCCCAGGACCTCCATGTCCCTCGGCAGAGTGGGAGCGGGAGTTGAAATGTTGGGCCACAGGGCGGTGTGGTTGATTGGTGCGGGTGTCCCAGAGATGTTCCCTAAAACACTGCTAGGAGGCATCCAGTCTCCCCAGTGTAGAGGAGATCGCATCGGGAGTAACGGATACAATAAATGATATTAGTGGATGTGGATTTCCAAGGGATATGTTCATAGAGAGTCATTGGTGATTTCAGGCCATCTGTTCATCATTAACTCACGCAAAACTTGGAGCATTCCAACTTGTTGGATAATTTGTTTGATTTAAGCAAGGCACAAATCAATCTCTCTGCTGAGTTCATGACATCCAAAGTGTATCAAGCTGCTTCTTTATATTGGATCTGGAAGCTTGGACACTCTGTTGTAGCATCTCCTACTTTCTTCTCCCGACAGCACATTCACAATATTTCCCTTGCTTGCGTGATGTAGCCAGATATGAGCAGAGTACCATTCTCTGTAGGTGCTTTAAAGAAGATAGTTTCAGCCTGAGGTAATTACTTCGAAATGGCTTGTGATTAGACTTGACTCACACTCTGTTTCTTCGCAAGCAAATCAAATAGCAATGTAATTTTCCCTCAATCTGAGTGTAGCACCGTTCCATTCTGTTAGGGCCCTGTTTATACTTGCACCTAGTAGTCTTTGCTGCATGTGGCTTGTTACAATTCCTGCCTCAGTGACGTCACACTGAAAGGTGACTTCATGACTTTTATCATATAATTTCAAAGTTGGTCTTGGCATTACTAGTTGCTTTATTTTTGTGAACACAGTTTCTTTATCTATTTCCCAATATCACTGGTCCTTGGTAATGAGGTGCCATAATGCTACATACTTCAACAACAAATCAGGTAAGAATTTTGCTGCATAGTTTCTGAATCAAAATGAAATCATTGCTTTGTTTTTGCATCTCTAGATTGCTGCTACTTTGCTGTTACAGCTTTCATCTTTTCAGAATCCAGACAACGACCTTTTGCAGTCAGAATATTCACTTGGGAATCTTTTAACGTAATGTTTTCTTGTCAGCTTCATGTTCATCTGGTGAGCTCCATATTAGATGCACTAGATTTTGTTTGTGGTGAGAAATGGCTTCTTCCATAGTGTCTCTGCATCTATTAGCCAACAGATCATCCACTGTAGCTTCCTCTCCAGGGAGATCACTAATTGTCTCACGTTTTGTGCATTTATACTCCTCTGGAGCATGGAGATGCCAAACAGCATCTACAGTCATTTGTATGATCCGAACAGCATCCTGCTGTGACAGAAACTATCAGCTTTCATCTACCGTCTCGTAACAGTCACCATTGTGTACTTCTGGTTTAGTGAAGATTTTTGCCATTGCAAGTGATGACAAAATTATTTCAATGGTTAACATGAAATTCCATGATCTCTTCAGGCTTTTGTTTAGATCTTTGGGTTGATGCATATTCTCAATTTTCCTGTATGTTCCATTGTTACCATGCCGCCAATCTATTACGTAGTTGTCACATTCTGATTATTCCCTCTTTTTCCAGCTCTTCAATTTAATCTTTCAGGATGGCCATGAGGGCAGTTGGAATTTTCCTTTCCAGCTGCTTGCTTTCTCATCTCTCGAGGAAGTCATCTCAATCCTGTCAACACATGGTTGTTTTGTCTTTTACCTTCAATGGTCTTGTGTCCTAGAACACATTGCAAATCATTTTTAGTGCACTGTGGGTTACCAATTCAAGCTTTAGACTTGCCGTAGCTGAGGTGAGTAGTTTTTGCTTGCCATCAATGATCTGGAGCTCCAACTCTTTGTTCTTCTCATCTCAATGGACTCTCAGAGCAATCTGTCTTCTTAGCATGAGCATGGGGGCCTTCATATTCATTCATCAGTGTTGCCATCATAAGTTAGAGATGGTGGACCATTTATTTAAACTTACCTTATTAGGTTTACAGTGGCTCTCTGAGAGCTTGGGACGTCCCTTCATAGTTACTGATTGCCCAACCAAGGGACCTGATGACCACTCCACATCCCAGCATTGGTTTGGGCTCCCTCGTTGATCCTGGGCTTCCGGTAATACAGTAACCAGCTCTCCTGATGCATCCAGAGGAAGTGGGAGACACAAGTTCACTTTTTACAATATTTAAAGGATGTCTGGACAGGTACATGAATTGGAAACATTTAGAGGGATACAGCCCAAATGTAGCCAAATAAGGTTAGTTTAGTTTGGAAACCTGGTTTGGATGATCCCAGGGATGTAGGTCTTGTCATATGAGGAGCGTTTGAGAACTCTGGGTCTGTACTCGATAGAGTTTAGAAGAATAAAGAAGAAATCTGATTGAAACTTAAAGCCATGGGGACCAGATTTACACCCCAAATGTGCCAATATTTTCAGGCACAAGTTCAAACAAGAATTCTTTACTGCACAACCAATGTTATACATCGGATACATCACAAAATTGTCTTCCTCTGGATCCATGGCAAGGAATCACTAAAATGGCTACACAGCGATATCAACAATTTACATCCCACCATCTTACTTACCATGGACTACTCTTCAGAATAAGTCTCATTTTTGGACACACACATCTCCATCAGGGACGGACACCCCAGTACCTCACTCTACCACAGGCCCACAGATAACCTCACCATGTTGCACTTTTTGCACTTCCATAGGAAACAAGTTAAAGAAGCCATCACCTAGGAACAAGCCCTGCATACACATAGGATCTGCTCAGACAAGGAGGAATGATACACCTAACGATGCCGAAAGACAGCCTCATAACAACAGGATATGATGTTCAACTCATTGATCACCAGTTCCAATGTGCCACAGCTAAAAAGCCACAATGACCTCATCAGAAGATAGACACAGAGCACAACAGATAGAGTACCCTTCATCATCCAATACTTCCCCGGAGAACATAGAACATAGAACATAGAAAGGTACAGCACAGAACATGCCCTTTGGCCCACGATGTTGTGCCAAGGTTTAATCCTAATGTAAAATATAATAACTTAACCTATGCACCCCTCAACTCACTGCTATCCATGTGCATGTCCAGCAGTCGCTTAAATGTCCCCAATGACTCAGCTTCCACAACCATAGCTGGCAATGCATTCCATGCATTCACAACTCTCTGCATAAAGAACCTACCTCTGGCGTCTCCTTTATACCTTCCTCCCAATATCTTCAAACTATGACTTCTTGTACCAGTCAATCCTACCCTGGGGAAAAGTCTCTGGCTATTGACTCTATCTATTCCTCTCATTATTTTGTACACCTCGATCAGGTCTCCTCTCTTCCTCCTCCTCTCCAGAGAGAATAGTCTGAGCTTATTCAACCTTTCTTCGTAAGGCAAGTCCTCCAGTCCAGGCAGCAACCTAGTAAACCTTCTTTGCACCCTCTCCAAAGCCTCTGTATCTTTCCTATAGTAGGGCGAACAGAACTGGACACAATATTCCAAGTGTGGTCTCACCAGGGACTTGTAGAACTGTAACAAAACCTCACAGCTCTTAAACTCAATACCCCTGTTAATGAAAGCCAAAACACCATATGCTTTCTTAACAACCCGATCACTTGGGTGGCAACTTTGAGGGATCTATGTACTTGCACAGCCAGATCCCTCTATTCCTCCACACTGCTAAGAATACTGTCATTAATCCTATATTCAGCATTCAAGTTTGACCTTCCAAAATGCATCACTTCGCATTTATTCAGGTTGAACTCCATCTGCCATTTCTCAGCCCAGCTCTGCATCCTGTCTAGGTCGCACTGCAGCCTGCAGTAGCCCTCTATATTATTGACAACATCTCCAACCTTTGTGTCATCGACAAATTTATGAATCCACCCCTCAATCTCCTTATCCAAGACATTTATAAAAACTACAAAGAGCAGAGGCCCAAGAACAGAGCCCTGCGGGACCCCACTCAACACTGACCTCCAGACAAAATACTTTCCATCTACAACCACTCTCTGCCTTCTGTCAGCCAGCCAATTCTGAATCTAGATAGCCAACTCTCCCTGTATCCCATACTTTCTGACTTTATGAATGAGCCTACCATGGGGAACCTTATCAAATGCCTTGCTGAAGTCCATATACACCACATCCACTGGTTGACCTTCGTCAACCTATCTTGACACCTCCTCAAAGAACTCAATAAGATTTGTGAGGCATGACCTGCCCCTTATAAAGCCATGCTGACTGCCTTTAATCACACTGTGTTTTTCCAAATAGTCATAAATCCTATCCCTCAGAATTCTTTCCAAAACTTTGTTGACCACAGACGTAAGACAGACTGGTCTGTAATTGCCAGGGATTTCCCTATTACCCTTCTTGAAAAGAGGAACAACATTCGCCTCCTTCCAATCCTTCGGTAAGACTCCTGCAGAGATTGAGGAGATAAGTATCCTTGCCAGCGGCTTAGCAACCTCCTTTCTCGCTTCCCAGAGCAGCAATCTAGACTGGCCCTGGGGACTTAATATTTTCCAAAATTTCCAGCACATCAACTTCATCAAACATGATCTGGTCAAGCCTGTATCCCAGATCCCCAAAGTTTGAATTTACAACAAGTTCCCTTTCCTTGGTGAAAACCGAAGGAAAAAATTCATTTAGGGCTTCCCCTATCTGCTCAGACTCCACACACAAGTTCCCTCTGCTATCCCTGATCGGCCCTACCTTCTCCCTGATCATTCTCTTATTCCTCATGTATGAGTAAAATGCCTTTGGGTTCTCCCTAATCCTTCCTGCCAAGCCTTTTTCGTGCCGCCTCCTGGCTCTCCTCAGTCCATTTCTGAGCTCCTTTCTAGCAAGCCTGTAATCCTCTAAAGCTGTGCTAGATCATTGCTTCCTCCACCTTACGTAAACTGCCTTCTTCCTTTTGACAAGAAGCTCCTCTGTTCTCGTCATCCAAGGTTCCTTAATCTTACCCCTTCTTACCTGTCTCAGAGAAACAAATTTGTGCGCCACTCGCAACAACTGCCCCTTAAATAGTCTCCACATGTCAGCTGTGCCCTTTCTGTGGAACAATTGCTCCCAGTCTGTACTTCCCAACTTCTGTCTGATAGTGTCATAATTTCCCTTTCCTCAATTAAATATCTTCCCTCAGTAACTGATCCTTTCCCTCTCCAAGGCTATGCGAAATGTGAGGCAGTTGTGATCACTGTCACCAAAGTGTTCTCCCACCGCGAGATCTAACACCTGTCCTGGCCGAGCACCAAATCCAAAATGGCCTCTCCCCTCGTCGGCCTGTCTACATACTGAGTAAGGAAACCCTCCTGAACACACCTGACAA
This sequence comes from Chiloscyllium plagiosum, assembly GCF_004010195.1. Classification (NCBI taxonomy): domain Eukaryota; kingdom Metazoa; phylum Chordata; class Chondrichthyes; order Orectolobiformes; family Hemiscylliidae; genus Chiloscyllium; species Chiloscyllium plagiosum. The sequence goes on from NC_057710.1 coordinate 10,897,075, forward strand.
AAACGGCTCCATCCAAACCATCTGCACTGAGGAGGTTCCAATCAATATCGGGAAAGTTGAAATCACCCACAACAACAACCCTGCTACTTTTGCATTTTTCCAGAATCTGCTCCCCCGATGAGATCTTCAATCTCTCTACTGCCATTAGGTGGTCTGTAGAAAACCCCCAATGCGGTGGCTGTTCCCTTGCTGTTCCTAACTTCCACTCATATTAACTCAGTAGACAAACCTTCCTCAACAACCTTTGTTTCTGTAGCTGTGATGCACTCTCTGATTAGCAATGCTACACTCCCTCCTCTTTTTCCACCCTCCCTGTTCTTTTTAAACGTTCTAAACCCTGGAACATCAAGCAACTATTCCTGCCCCTGGAAACCCACACCTCTGTTATGGCCATAACATCGTAGCCCCAAGTACTGATCTAAGCTCTAAGTTCATCACTCTTATTTCGGACATTCCTTGCATTAAAGCAGACGCACTTTAACTGATCCCTTTGCTTCATCGTGTGGGAAACTTCCCGAAAGATTCAATACACACTGTCACTGCCCCATCGGCAACTATCCCCCCCTCAGATATGTAGCTCTGATTCCAACCCCCCCTGCCAAACTAAACCCACCCAAATCACACGGGCAAATCTCCCACCCAGGACATTTGTGCCCCTCCAGTTCAGATGCAACCCGTCCTCCATGTACTGGTCCCACCTTCCCCAGACGGTACCCCAATGGTCTAGTATCTGAAGCCCTTCCTCCTGCACCAGCCTCACAGCCACGTGTTAAGCTGCATTCTCAGACTATTCCTCACCCACTATCTCGTGGCACCGGTAGCAAACCCGAGATCACTCTACTCGTCCTGCTCTTCAGCTTCCAACCTAACTCTCTGTCGTCACTTTTCAGATCCTCAATCCCTTTCCTGGCTATATCATTGGTGCCAATATGTACCACGATTTCTGGCTGCTCACCCTCCTCCTTCAGAATCTTGTAAACCCGATCGGTGACATTTCGGACCCTGGCACCGGGGAGGCAACATACCTTCCGGGAGTCCCGTTCCTGACCACAAAATCTCCTGTCAGTATGTCTAACTATTGAATCCCCTACCACTAGCGCTTTTCTATTTTCCCTACATCCCTTCTGAGCCACATGCCAGAGACCTGACAACTATGGCTTTCCCCTGGTAGGCTGTCCCCACCAATCTCCTGTCAGTATGTCTAACTATTGAATCCCCTACCACTAGCGCTTTTCTATTTTCCCTACATCCCTTCTGAGCCACAGTGCCAGAGACCTGACAACTATGGCTTTCCCCGGTAGGCTGTCCCCACCAGCAGTATCCAAAACGATATACTTATTGCTGAGGGGAACGGCCACAGGGGATCCCTGCTCTGACCGTTGGTTCCCTTTCCTCCCCATGACAATAGCCCAGCTGTCCTTTGCCTGTGTCTGGGGAGTGACCACTTCCCTGTACATCCTCTCAATTTCTCCCTCAGCATCCCAGATGATCCATAGTTCATCCAGCTTCAGGTCCAGCTCCAGAAACTACGCCATGTTCTTTGCAGCCTTAAACACATCATCATCATCTTTTGCCACGATCCCTACACCTCTACTTTTCACCTTCAAAAAACCACCAAAACGTAAAGAGACTATCATTCTCAGCGAACTACCCAGCCTTCAGGACAACCACATCATCACACAGCACTGCCACGGCAACCTCTGCAAGACATGTCAGATCATCAACATGAATATGACCGTCACATATGGGAACACCACCCACTAAGTACACGGCAGATACTCATGTGACTCATGTGACAATGTTGTCAACCTCATATGCTACAGGCTTAGGATGCTTTGACACCTGGTCTATTGGCGAGACCATGCAGATGCTATGACAATAGATGAATGGACACAGCACAGCAATCACCAGACAGGGATGTTCCCTCACAGTCGGAGAACACTTCAGCAGTCAAGGCCATTCAGCCTCCGATCTTTGGGGAAGCGTTCTCCAAGGCGACCTTCAAGATACACAAGAACACAGAATCGCTGAGCAGCCTTGTCTACAGCACCACCTTATTTTTATTTTTTTTGTAATTATCTCTCTGCCTCAATTAATTGGATTATAGGTCATTCCCTTCACTTGTTATTCAGCTGCTGACACTTTACTCACACTGTCCAACACTCTTGATCACCTATAGAGATTTATTATTCAGCGTATCGACACTCCACACATACCGTTTGTATGATCTTTTGATCTCTCTGCCCATTGATCCCTCTGTTTATAAATGCTATGCCTGTGTGCTTTTGTTCTCTTCATCTGATGAAGGGGCAGTGCTGAATGCTTGGGATTTCAAATAAACCTGTTGGAGTATAACCTGGTGTTTTGTGACTTCTGACCTTGTCTATCCCAGTTCTCCACATCAACAACGCTGAGAGCCCTGGATAGAGCTGATGTGCGGAATATATTTTCACCAGTAGGAGAGACTAGGACCATAGGGCATAGCCTCAAAGTGAAGGGATGACCCTTTAGAACTGAGATGAGGAGGAATTTCTTCAGCCAGAAGCTGGTGAACCTATGGAACCCTTAGCTATTGAGGGCTGTGGAAGTCAAGTCACTGTATTTAAAACAGAATAAATAGGCTATTGATAATTAAGGGGATCGAGAGTTACAGGAAGAAGGCATAAGAATGGGAGGCAGATCAGATTCGATGGGCTGAATGCCCTAACCATTTATTCTAATCTTTCAGTGGATAACAATCACAAATAACTTGAAAGGGCATTTGAAGATGATCAGATCAATTTTGAGTATTACATACTTGGCGACTCCTACAAATTTCATAAGCTATATTTTATAGTTTTATGGATGAGCAGGGATTTTGAACTAACGGCATATCTCTTCCTCAGAGCAAGTAAAGGCTGTGGGACCTTCTTCAGTGCTCTATGAGCATATGAATCCATGACTGCATATTGCAGCACAGAAGACATGCTTTATTTTCATAGTTACTATCTATAGAAAAATATAAATAAAATATTTGCATGTTAATGTCTTTAAATCAATATTTGAATACGTTGCTTGACACTCTGATGTGATGGGTGAAATGGAGGCAAACTGAGATTGTGAGTGTTTTCTAAATAAGGCTCCTTCATCAGCACACACTGAAAGAGGGTTGTGATTAATCTATATTAGGGCTGAAGCTCATCCAATAAAAGCTGGAAGCCATCATCGACTGCATCAATGCTGAGTGTGACTCCATCTGGCAGTAATTATAGTCATTCAGAAGTAAAGCTAACAGCATGACAATAAGTGACAAATCATCAGCCAACTTGATACCAAGAGATGAGACGATTGATTGGAAGAGTGTCCACCAATCTCTGGACCTCAGTGACTGCTTCTCACATGCTGCTTGCTTCCAGGGTGTCTCATTAATTGAAACATAAAGCCTAATTATAGAAAGAGAGACAATCTGAAATGAAAGATGAGGCTGGAGGCTATAGGATCACTGAGGCCAAAGTCTACCTTCTACTATCCTGCTACAGTCATGGAAGCGGTCATCTTGGAATTGTTAATTAATGATGGCAAATCTATTAATGAGGAAAGATTTTGCTTTAAGCCCTTTAAATATCCAGAAGTTCCCACACATGTCAATCACCATGCAGGTCCATGACCACTCAGAGGACCTGAGAACATGAGTGACTGGACTGTCTACAATAAGAATAATTTAGTACAAGAAAATGTTGGCCTGAACTTACCCATTTTCTCTCAAATAAGCTGTACTTACTGCCTGCTGTTTCTCAGGCTATTCAGTTACCATATACCAAAACGTTATTTACTGAAAGAAATTTATCCAATTTGCCTTTAAGGTAATCAATACTAACTGAGGGATTCTGTTCTGTTGAATGCGCAGTCAGCATGTTGATTAATGTTCTTTTTTTTGTGGGACTTTTAACACCCAATCAGAACATCAAAACAAAATGAGACATTGCTTCATCCATTTGGGATTCTACTGGTGCATCTGGTTATCCATCAGTAACAGCAGCAAAGCAAATCCGTGCATGTGAAATGTTTTGGTCAATTGGCAAGTGGTGGAAGTGGTGCAGTTAGATGATGGCTGACAGTTAATTGCCAAGCTTTATTTACATTTTCAATCAGGCAGGTTCACTCTGTAGAACGTAGAACATAGAACAGTACATCACAGGACAGGCTCGTTGGCCCTTGATGTTGTGCCGACCTATGGAATCAATCTGAAGCATATCTATCCTACACTCTTCCATGTTCACCCATATGTCTAATCCAATGACCATTTAAATGCCCTTAAAGTTGATGAGTCTACTCCTATTGCAGGCAGTGCATTCCATATCCCTACTACTCTCTGAGTACAGAAAATTCCTCTGACATCTGTCCTACATCTATCACCTCTCAATTTAAAGCTATGGCCCCCTGTGCTCGCCATCACCATCCGAGGAAAAAAGCTCTCACTGTCCATCCTATATAACCCTTTGATTGTCTTATATGTCTCAATTAAGTCACCTCACAACCTTCTTCTCTTTAACAAAAACAGCCTCAAGTCCTCATAAAACTTTCCCTCCATACCAGGCAACATCCTAGTAAATCTCTTCCCTTACAAAGCTTCCACATCCTTCCTATAATGCGGTGACTAGAACTGTTTGCAATACTCCAAGTGTGGCCTCACCAGAGTTTTGTACAGCTGCTACATGATGTCATGGCTCCGAAACTTAATCCATCTACCAATAAAAGCTAACACACCATTCTTAACAACTCTATCAACCTAGGTGGCATCTTTCATGGATCTATGTACATGGACACCAACATCTCTCTGCTCATCTACACTACCAAGAATCTAACCATTAGCGCAGTACTCTTTATTCCTGTTGCTCCTTCCAGTGAATCACCTCTCACTTTTCCACATTAAACTCCATTTCCTACCTCTCAGCTCAGCTCTGCAGCTTATATCTGTCCCTCTGCAACATCTTTTTGCACTATCCGCAACTGTACCGACTTTAGTGTCATCTGCAAATTTACTAACCCATCCTTCTATGCCCTCATCTAGATCATTGATAAAAATAACAAACACCAGTGGCCCCAAAACAGATCCTTGCAGTACACCACTAGTAACTGAATGCCAGGATGAACATTTCCCATCAACCACACTCTCTGTCTTCTTTCAGCTAGCCAATTTCAGATGTAAACTGCTAAATCATTCTCAATCCCATGCCTCTGTATTTTGTACAATAGCCTACCGTGGGGGACCTTATCAAAGGCCTTACTGAAATCCATATACACCACATCAACCACTTTACCCTCATCCACCTGTTTGTTCATCATCTCAAATAACTCAATAAGGTTTGTGAGGCACGACCTACCCTTCACAAAACTATGTTGACTATCCCTAATCTACTTATTCCTCTCTAGATGATTATAAATAGAATCTCTTATAGCCTTTTCCAACACTTTGCCCACAACCAAAGTAGGGCTTACTGGTCTATACTTACCAGGGATGTCTCTACTCCCCTTCTTGTACAAGGGTACATTTGCTATCATTTAGTCTTCTGGTACTATTCCTGCAGACAATGACAACTTAAAGATCAAAACCCCAAAGGCTATGCAATTTTCTCCCTGGCTTTCCAGGAATCCCAAGATAAATCCCATCTAACCCAGGGGACTATCTATTTTCACACTTTCCAGAATTGCTGACATCTCCTCCTTGTGAACCTCAATCCTATCTACTCTAATAGCCTGTATCTCAGTATTCTCCTCAACAACATTGTCTCTTTCCAGTGTGAATACTAACGAAAAATATTCATTTTGCACTTCCCTATCTCCTTGGACTCCATGCACAACTTCCCACAACTATCCTTGATTGACCCTAATCTTTCTCTAGTCATTCTTTGATTCCTAGTACACCTATAAAAAGCTTTAGGGTTTTCATTGATCCTATCTGCCAATGACATTTCATGTCCCCTCCTGGCTCTTCCTAGCTCTCTCTTTAGGTCTTTCCTGGCTAACTTTGTAACGCTTAAGCACCCTAACTAAGCTTTCATGTCTCATCCTAACATAGGTCTTCTTCTTCCACTTGACAAGAGATTCAACTGCTTTAGTAAACCATGGCTCCCTAGCTCAACAACATCCTCCCTGCCTGTCAGGTACATACATATCACAGACATGCAGTAGATGTTCCTTGAATAAGCTTCACATTACAATTGTGCCCAAGCCCTGCTGTTTCTTTCCTCATCCTATGCATACTAAATCTTGTCTAATCGCATCATAATTGCCTTTCCCCCCAGCAATAGCTCTTGTCTTGCGTCATATACCTATCCCTTTCCATCGCTAAATATAATCGAGTTGCGGTCACCATCACCAAAGTGCTCACCTACCTCCAAATCTAACACCTGACCAGGTTCATTACCCAGTACCAAATCCAGTGTGGCCCCGTCCCTTGTTGACCTGTCTGCATACTGTGTCAGAAAACCCACTTGCACACATTGGACAAAAACTGACCCATCTAAGTTCTCGAACTATAGTATTTCCAACCAATATTTGGAAAGTTAAAGCCCTCGTAACAACTACCCTGTTACTCTCGTTCCTATCCAGAATTACCTTTGCTATCCTTCCTTCTACATCTCTGGAACTATTTGGAGGCCCATGACAAACAGCCAAAAGGGTGACCTCTCCTTTCTTGTTTCTAACCTCAGCCCATACTACCTCAATAGATGAGTCCTCAAACATCCTTTCTGCCACCATAATGTTGTCCTTGACTAACAATGTGGCTGTTTGCTCAAACACATTACCCTGAGGCCATAAAGAGAAAGTCAGCTGAATAGGAAACAGCACAAACTGCCTCCAAATTTGTACCTCCCATGAGTCAAACTACAGTGAGATCAGCCAGCCTACACTAAAACTTTGTATCAAAAATGACTGCTTCTAAAATGTAGCTTTCAAAACCTAGAGTCTCAAGATGCATAATGTTGTGAAAATGTAAGGGTACAGTACCTTTAAGAGAGTTGAAAAGCTAGCAGAGACTTAGAGAAGTGCAGAGAGTCCAGAAAATGGTAACAATGTAACATTTGGTTAAAACAGCCAAGAGCTGTGTTATTCGGATACAAAGACAAATTTGAATTTGGCCAATCAGTTTAAATTATGCCCCAAGATGAAGTTAGTATTTGGACAATCTTAAAACCAATGAAATGATCCAATGTTTTGGGGTATAAATATCAGACATTTTGAACAGTTACCCAGAGTGGCAAAGAGCACCAATAAAAACTGAACAACACAGACTACCCACAGAACTGCTCTCTTAAAGGTACCTTTATCTATCAAAGACCTGTGAAGCAGAATCCTGAAGAAGAAGAAAAGAAGACAGTGGAAAATCCACAGAGGACACTCAGCTAAGTTGCCTGGCTTTGAAATGTGATTACATTTTTTGTAAATCGTAATCGGGGATATTATTGGACTAGTATTGAAGTGGGGAGGTAAAACTTAGATTGAGAAAAGAGTTGTAAATAGTTGTTAGTTAAAATTCTCTGTTAAACTTTAACATTCTTAATTTTTTTTTCCTTTAAATAGTGACTTCTGGGATAGTTCTTTGTCTCTCAAATTTTAACAGATTACAGCATGAGATTTATCCCTTCTGTGTTGCTGGTTTAAATGAGCAGAGGGGTTTACCCTGTGTCATAACAATCGTAGTCAGAAATAAATCCAACAAGAACTCACAGAATTCTTTATTCAGAGAGGAGTTAGAATGTTCAACTTGATAATACAGGAAATCATTGAGGTGAATACCAAAGGTGTATTAACAAGGACACTAGATTAATGCATAGCATAAGAAGGAATAGAATAGGGGTGCAAAGGAAAACATGATTTTTCAAAGTGCTATGCCTTGCAATCTCCCAGGGCAAATCACAAAAAGAGCCAATGTGAAAGGAAAATAACAATTATACTGTGTCAGAAGTGAATGGTGATGGGTTAGCAGATGGACTCCGATTGATAGAGGCATTGCCAGAGAGAATGTATAAGTTTTAGGTTACTTACAGTGTGGAAACAGGCCCTTCGGCCCAACAAGTCCACACCGACCCATCGAAGCGCAACCCACCCGACCCATTCCCCTACATTTACCCCTACCCCTAACACTACGGGCAATTTAGCATGGCCAATTCACCTAACCTGCACATTTTTGGACTGTGGGACGAAACCGGAGCACCCGGAGGAGACCCACGCAGACACGGGGAGAATGTGCAAACTCCACACAGTCAATCACCTGAGGCAGAAATTGAACCCAGGTCTCTGGCGCTGTGAGGCAGCAGTGCTAACCCCTGTGCCACTGACAGTTAACTGTTAAGTTTTCCTTAAATTTTAACTAGGGCAAGTTGACGCTGCTGGTCCAAAGCATTGCTCTGAGAAATGAATCAGAGAATGGTTATCAGTGATGCTGTTGATTTCAAACAAGCATGTTATGTCCACAGGTTCATTCCCTCAATCTCAAATGGGGCTCTATACATTAATACATATAGCTTTCAATAGGCACAAATTCATCATATCATAAGCCTAACTGACAATTCTAAGTTGGTCATCAGCATTATTCCTGGAACATTCTGGATTGTTTCACAAACCTTGTTGAATTGTTCATTTATTTATTGCCCATTCCTTTTCACAAAGTGACAGACTTGCCCTTAAGAATATGGTGGTAAGCTGCCATCTTGAACTGCTGTTATCCCTCAGTGCAATTCAATTATAGTATCATAGAATCTCTACAGTGTAGAAGCAGACTATTCAGTCCATTTAGGCCACACTGTCCCTCTGAAGAACATCCCACCCCCTGCCCTATCCCTGTAACCCTGCATTTTCCCATGGCTAACCCAACCAGCCTGCACACTATTTAGCATGGCCAATCCACCTCACCTGCACATCTTTGGACTGTGAGAGGAAACCCACGCAGACACAGGTAGAATGTGCAAACTCCACACAGACAGCCACCTGAGGCTGGAATTGAGTTCGGGTGACTGGCGCTGTGAGGCAGCAGTGTTAACCACTGAGCCACCAAGCTGCTGATGGTAATACAATTGAATGTCAAAGGGAGATGATTGGATTCTTTCTTGTTGGAGATGGTCGCTTTCAAGAAATTGCACAACACAAATTGTACTTTCTCTGAAAGTGGAGTCACAGGTAGATAGGGCAGTGAAGAAGGCTTTTGGCAAACTGACCTTCATTAGTCAGGGCACTGAGTATAGAAGCTGGGAAGTTATGTTGCAGTTAGTGAGGCCACACTTGGAATATTGTATTCAGTTTAGGTCACCTTGTTATGGGAAGAATGTTATTAAACTGGAAAGAGTGCAGAAAAATTTACAAGGATGTTGCCTGGACTCAATGGTCTGAGTTACAGGGAGAGGTTGGACTTCTTTGGAGTGTAGGAGACTGAGGGGTGACCTTAGACTGTGTATAAGATCATGAGAGGCATGGATAGGGGGAATGCACAGTCTTTTTCCCAGGGTTAGGGAATTGAGGACCAGAGGGCTTTAGGTTAAGGTTAGAGGAGAAAGAATAAAAGGGAACCTGAGGGGCAACTTTTTTACACAGAGGGTGGTACGCATATGGAATGAGCTGCCAGCGGAAGTGGTTGAGTGGGATATATTAACAACATTTAAAAGGCATTTGGACAAATACATGGATAGGAAAGGATTAGAAAGATATGGGCCAAGTGCAAGGAAATGGGGTTAGCGTGAGCAGACATTTCAAGGAAAACACAATTTGTCAAAGTGTTATAGAACATAGAACAAAGATCATTACAGCACAAGAACAGGCCCTTCGGCCCTCCAAGCCTGCACCAATCCAAATCCTCTACCGAAACCTGCTGCCTATTTTCTAAGGATCTGTATCCCCTTGCTCCCCGCCCATTCATGTATCTATCTAGATACATCTTAAATTATGCAATCGTTCCCACCCCTACCACCTTCACTGGCAATGCGTTCCATGCATGAAAAACTTTCCACGCATATCTGCCCTAAACTTTTCCCCTCTCACTTTGAATTCGTGACCCCTAGTAATTGAATCCTCCACTCTGGGAAAAGGTTTCTTGCTATTGACCCTGTCTACAGATTTCAAGTCCTTCCTCAACCTCCTTTTTTCCAATGAAGATATTCCCAATGAAAACATCACAGAAGCGCTTCACAGGAGGTTCCCAAGCACTGAGGATGTCACCTAGACAGGGGACGAAACATCTGCAACACAAATTCCCAGCTCGGCGAACAGAACCACAACAACGAGCACCCGAGCTACAAATCTTCTCACAGACTTTAATCCCAATCTACTCAACCTCTCCTCAGAGCTAGCACTGTCCATACCTGGCAACATCCTCATGAACCTCCTCAGCACCCTCTCCAAAGCATCAACATCCTTTTAGTAATGTGGTGACCAGAACTGTACACAGTACTCCAGATGTGGCCAAACCAAAGTCTTATACAACTGTAATATGACCTGCCAACTCATGTACTCAATACCCCATCCGATGAAGGAAAGCATGCCATATACCTTCTTGACCACTCTACTGACCTACGTTGCCACCTTCAGGGAACAATGGACCTGAACACCGAGATCTCTCTGTACATCCATTTTCCGCAGGACTTTTCCATTTACTGTATAGTTCACTCTTGAATTGGATCTTCCAAAATGAATCACCTTGCATTTGTCCAGGTTGAACTACATATGCTTTGCAATCTTGGCCTAGATTAGTTTGGACCAAAGGGCCTGTCTCCATGTTATAGGGTTCTATGAATCTATAACTCTATAGATTCATAGGCCTGTTGTCTAGGTCTTGCTGCATGCAGACATGAGCTGCTTCAGTTCGGCTGAGCTGTGAATGGTACTGAACAATGTGGACTCATCATAGAATACACCACTTCTATTCCTGAATTACAATGACAATCAATTTAAGATTGTGTGTCAGCCTTATGAAGCTAAATACAGTAATACACAGGGTGCTTGTCTTTGTAGACAGAAGAAAACACATACTCGCCTTTCACTTGTTTCAGCTCAACAACATAGATGATATCCACTCTCTGGTTCATTGCTCAGGGTAATGTGTTTGACCAACCTGAATGGTTGAAAATGTAAACAAAGCTTGGCAATTAACTGTCAGTCATCATCTAGCTGCACCACTTCCACCACTTGCCAACCAATCACCACTCTTTTCTCAGATATTATGAATGTTATTTTTCCCCAATTCTGGGGGAATTGCCCTGGCGAGTGTAAGATGAGCAGTTTTGATAAACTCTCCCTTCATTTTTCCAAAAGTACTCAAATTCTGTAATAGCAAGCAACTATTGGAATAAAACAGAGAACTGCAGATGCTGAAGATTTGAAACGAAAATGGAAATTGCTGGAGAAACTCAGCAGGCCTGGCAGCATCTGTGGACAGAGAGAGAGAAAGCAGAATTAACGCTTCGAATCTGCTGTTCCTTCTTCTGTTAGAACAGGATTGGTTAAAGTTAATTAGAGTTTGGGAGGTGCAGAGTTGGACACTTGCGCAGCATAAATACCAGCATGACCAGTTCAGCTGAATGGCCTGTTGTAAATTTTTATCTGCTATCTTGTGCACCTGTTCATCTGGAAATGCTCATTCATGCCTCAGTGTGGTTGCCACTATCCAAATATTTTGCCTGAAAAAATATCAATTTAGCTCTTGAGCAGTCATGTGCGTCATTCAATTACCATTAAGACTGAGGAGGGTAAAGGTCAGACTGACGACAAAGAGTGATGGTTAGTCAAAGACATCAGGAGTTACACTGAATGAAGGCAAGAGGCAATCCTGCAACTCAACTTCAAACCTTCATAATCAGCAAACTGATATTCACAATTTGTAAACATAAACCCTACGAGTTACATGTTAATGAAATTGCACATGGCAAATTGACTTTGATTTTTTTTTCCCTTCTGAACATCTGCCTGCATCAGACTCGGTGTTATTTTAGTCATTCATGGGATATGAGCATTGCTGGCAAGGCCAGAATTGATAGCCCATTCCTAATTGCTCTTGAGAAGATAGTGATGAGCTGCCTTCTTGAACTGCTGCAGTTGTGAGGATCATTAATATTGTGGTTCAGTGCCGTTGAACCTCCAAGGGGAGATTCAGTCTGAGTCCAAGTCAGATTCCATCTTGCTGAGAATGGTCACTGCCAGGCACAATTTTCACTTGGCACTTACTAACTCGAGACTATATCAGAGAATTCATCTGCCTCTGTATCAGAGGATCTGTCACCTAATATCCAAATTCTAGATTTATTTTAAAATATGTACAAGATGAATCATATCAGTATTCAACAATTGTAAGTTTCACTAATTTGTCTGTCTGGGCCTTAGAGATTACAGTTAGTTTTAATCAACCTGTTCCTACATATTATGACACATTCAGAGCAGGTCGGGATTGACACTGAAGCTGCCTGGTTTAAAGGTAAGGACACTATCACTGCACCACAAGAGGCCCTCATAGAGTCATAGAGATGTGCAGGACGGAAACAGATCCTTCAGTCCAACTCGTCCATGCCAATCTGATATCCCAAACTGATCTAGTCCCATTTGCCAGCATTTGGCCCATATCCCTCTAAACCCTTCTGATCTATATACCCATAAAGATGCCTTTGAAATGTTGTAATTGTGCCCCCTCTACCACCTCCGTCAGTTTGTTCCATACACACACCACCCTTTTAAATCTTCCCCCTCTCAACTTCAACCTATGCCCTTCAGTTTTGGACTCCCCGACCCTGGGATGATGGTAGGAAGTCAGTGATGAACCCGCTGAAAATGGGCTGAGTACTACTGTGGTTTAAGCAATCACTTCAAGTCCTGTGAAGTTCAGTAACTGCAGACTTTCTTTTCCAGTATTTGCCGAATGACACTCTGAGCAATCTTCATGAAGGTCTCTCTCTGAAATACAGTCAGTGTTGCAATTTATCATACTGCTTCACGCATTTCAATAAAACTTTTGTCTTTCTCATCACTGCCTACAGTTTCTGATTGATTTCACACGCACATCACAGATCCTTGATCAATGAACCGAACTCTCTATGCTCTGCAGAATTTCTCTTTCATCTCCCCTTTAACCCAGGGAGTCACTGTTATCACGATGGGTCTAGCATTCTCCTTCTGTCTGCTTCTTTATCACCTAAAGGTATTCAGCCGAGCAAAGGTTATTCATTTTTGCAATTTACGTCCTTGTCTGGGTTCTCACATATCTAGTTTTAACCACTTGTATCTAAGGCTGTGAAAGTACGTTTTAATATCAGCCTTAATCAATTGTCTCAGTTCTGCCCCTCCTGTTGGCACTGCCATGAGCCTCTGAGCCAGGAGGGTTACGCAGCTGGACTCTACCTAAAGAATGTTCAGGATTGGTTCTGGATTCAGCAACTGTTTTATTCCTAAACCTTTATCTTGAGCCCCTTGCAATGTATAATGATACAGTAGTGCCTCATTATACAGATGGTAATGCCAGTGGGTTAATAACCCAGTTAAATGCTTTGGGGCCATGGGTCCTGAAATAACTTCATGAAGGCTGGTATTCCATCAGCAAGTCACCCTTTACTTATATATGCATAATACATGATACTGAGCCAGCTAGCACAGAGTGAGTGAGCAGAACCCCTGACACTCCTGTCTGTATCTGCCTGATACAGGACTCCCTGATTGGATCATGTTAACGGCCCCAAACAGGAAACTTGGGGAGATCCATCAAGCTGACCTCATTCCAATCACTGCAGGTTCAAATGCCAATTTTCGCAAATGGTGAAATTTGAATTCAATATTCTGGAGTTTTGAAAATAAAGCTGTTGGTTTCATGACAATGTGACCAGTGTTGATTGTTGTGAAAAGCTCACTCGGCCACGAATGCCCTTTAGCCTGTGTAATACACTCAGCCTGCATTGGGTGCACAAGCCTATGGAAGTGGGGTTTGAACACAGCACTGACCAAGGGGTGGCCATCCAGGAGACTCTGACAATCTCCCCGTCACAGCATCTGAAGTGAGAGGATTTACAAAGTGAAGGCATGAGGTCCAGCTTTAGTTTCAAGAGGTAACTATGGATTCGCAGTGAACGTAGCTTTGCACATTTTCATTTTCATTCATTCACAGGATGTGAAGAGTAGCACAATAGTTCAGGAGTTAGCACTGCTGCCTGACAGGACAGGAACCTGGGTTCAATTCCAACCTTGGGTGGAGTTTGCACATTCTCCCTGTGTCGGTGTGGCTTTCCTCTGGGGGCTCTGCTTTCCTCCAACAGTCCAAAGGTTGGGTGGCTTGGGATGTGCAAGCTGGGTGGGTTAGCCATGGGAAATGCTCGATTATAAGGTAGCAGGGTGGACCTGGGTGGGATACTTTTCAGAGAATCGGTGTGAGCCGAATGTCCAATTCTGCACTGTAGGGATTCAACGTGGGTGGCACTGGCTAGGCCAACATTTATTGCTTATTCCTTATTATCCACAGGGCAATCAAGAGGCAGCCACGCGGCTGAGAGTTCTGGAGTCACTTGTAGGCCTAATTGGGTATGGACAACAGTTTTCTTTCCTAAAGGAAGGGCATTAGTGAACCAGATGGGTTTTTCCCAACTGTAATTTCAACGTCACCAGTAGACTCTTAAATCTCAATTTTATTTGTATAAAATTGAATTTAAATTCCAACAGGGCCAGAATTCAAACCCAAACCCTCAGGACAGTACCCAGGAATTCACAGTCTCCTAAGGATACCACTAGGCCATCGTCTCTGTCTGTACTACCTCTGCTATCTCATAAGGAGAAGACACAATAGCCCAGCATCACACAGAGGTAGACAGTTCCAAAAGTGTCCCAGTAATGTTAGCTCTCAGGCCATGTTCGAGTGCAGTACAATGCACACATATTTGTAAAGTGATCATTCCCATGCTTCTTTAGCCTTAACTGTGGAGCCACCAGTGTGGTAGCGGCTGCTATGTTTGACACCGTTGTGATACTATCATTACACCAATCACGTCATACTCAGCCAGCAGCTTCTTGTAAGAACAGAATTGGAAAACAAGACCATCAGACTAACAAGGCTCAAGCAGAATCAAAGATTACAAAGAATTGTTTTTCTCTAAAGGTTGAATAGACTCCCAGAGTAATCAGCTGCTGTAATATTGGATGTAAAACAGCAGGATGAACATGTTTTAGAATAAAATTGTGGGTTACAAATATAATGACAGATACAAATGATTGAATGTTGTTGGAATGTGATTGTTTCGGCTTGCTGGAACCATTTGAAATGTCATTCCAATAAAGGCAGCCAGTCAAGTGCGTGTAATCTTGAATGCAAGGCTGCTTTTTGTCTTAAGTTGACAACAGTGACTGAAGCAAATTACTTTTATCATCACAGCCCATTCTGCAGCTACAACATCCGAATGCCTCCTCCGTTAAAATCTTATACCTATTGCCTCTTCTATAGTCAGAATTGCACTGACCTTTCAGTGGCTTCTTGCTGTGAAGATACCTCTGCCGAGCAACTGAGGACCTTTTGGAGCAGGGGGTCCATACCACATCGATCAGATCTCATAGTTCACTCAATCTCATCAACTCTAAATTGGCATTGCACAGCCAGGTCCCAGGGAAGGCATGAGGGAGGTGAGCCAAAGGCCAATGCTTGGGAGTATATTCCCAATCCTGCCCCCATGGAATCAGAAAGACTCTGCTTATTGTATCTCCAACATATCAAACAAATATACACTATTCATTTATGGGATGTGGGTGTCACTGGCTGACCAGTATTAGCCCTCCATCCCTAGTTGCCCTTGAGAAGGTGGTGGCGATGATAACCTGCCTGCTTGAACCACTGCTGTCCCACAATGCCATTAGGGACAGAATTCCACCAGGGAATTCCAGGGACAGAAAACAAGAGGAAGACATTATTTTTTAACCATTTGTTCATGGGATGTGGGTTTGTGTGGCTGGACCAACATCTATTGGCCATCTTTTGTTACCCTTGTGAAAGCGATGGTGAGTTCCCCTCTAGAACCACTGCAGCCCCTCTGCTGGTGGTTGACTCCCAATGTTGTTTGGGAGAAAATTCCAGGATTGGATGCAGCAATAATGAAGGAACAGTGATATATTTCCAAGTCAGGATGACGAGTGGATTGGAGGGGAACCTGCAGGTGGTGTTAACCCTGCACCTGCTGCCTTTCTAAATGGAAGTGTTTGTGGATTTGGAAGGTGCTGTCTAAGGATTTTTGGTGAATTTCTTTTAGTGCATCTTGTAGATAGTACACACTGCTGCTACTGAGCTTCAGTGGTGGAAGGAGTGGTTGTTTCTGGATGTGGTGTCCATTAAGTGGGCTGCTTTGTCCTGGATGGTGTCAAGCTTTTTTAGAGTTGTTGGAGCTGTGGGCAAGGGGGGAGTATTCCATCACACTCCTGACATGTGCCTTACAGATGGTCAGGAGTTTGGAGGTGAGATTTTCATTGCAAGGTTCCTCACCTCTGACCTGTTCTTGTCATAATGGAATTTGTATGGTTAGTCCAGTTTGGTCTCTGGTCAATAGTAAACCCAGGGTTGTTCATCATTGGGGATTCAGCAATGCTATTGCCATTGAATGTCAAGAGGTTGTGGTTAGACTCTCTCTTATTGGAGGTGGTAATTGCCTGGCTCTTATTATGGCATAAATGTCACATGGCACTTGTCAGCCAAAGCCCAGATAATGTCTAAATCTTGCTGCATTTGAAAATGATCCGCTTCTGTGTCTGAGAATTGGTGAATGGTGCTGAACATTGTGAAATCATCAGTGAACATCCCCACTTCTGATCTAATGTTAGAGGGAAGGTCATTGATGCTTGGGCCTAGGACACTACCCTGAGGAACTCCTGAAGTGATGTCCTGAAGCTGAGATGACTGAACTCCAACAATCATGAACATCTTCCTACATAGCAGGTATGACTCGAACTAGTGGAGAGTTTACCCCAGAAACCTATTGATTCCAGTTACTCAGGATCCTTGATGCCACACTCAGATGTCAAGGGCTGTCACTCTCGCCTCCCCTCTAGAATTCAGCTCATTTGTCCATGTTTGAACCAAGGCTGTAATGAGGTCAGGAGGTGAGTGGGCCTGGTGGAACCCAAACTGGGCATCACTGAGCAGGTTATTGCTGAGCAGGTGCTGCTTGATAGCGCTGTTGATGATGCCTTCCATTACTTTACTGATGGTCAGGAGTGCACTGATGGGGTGGTAATTGGCTGGGGTTGCATTTGTCTTGCTTTTTATGAACAGGACATGACTGGGCAACCTTCCACATTGTCGGGTAGATGCCAGTGTTATAACTATACTGGAGCAGCTTGGCTAGGGGAGCGGTAAGTTCTGGAGCAAATATCTTCAGTACTGTTACCAGGATGTTGTCAGGGCCCATAGTCTTTGCAGTATCCAAAGCCTCCAATAGTTTTTTTGATATCATGTGGAGAGAATTGAGTTGAGTGAGAGCTTGCATCTGCAGGACCACTGGATGAGGCTGAGATAGATCACTCACTTGACACCTCTGCCTGGAGATTGCTGCAAAAGCTACAGCCTTCTCTTTTGCACTGATGTGCTGGGCTCTCCCATCATTGAGTTGCTTAATTGTCCACCAACATTCATGACTGGATGTGGCAGGACTGCAAGCTTAGATCTGATCCATTGGCTTCAGGTTTGCTTAGCTCTGTCTATCACTTGCTGCTTATGCTTGTTGGCATGCAAGTAGCCCGATGCTGCAGCTCAATCAGGTACAAACTATAAAGTTTAAAAATAGATCAATACCCCAAAAGCTAAACTAAATTTGCTAACAATTAATTCATTAATATTATAGTCTAAATATTAAATATATGTGGCTTTAATTTGGAGATTTTTTTTCTCTCTTGGGTTACAAGGGGTAAGTCAAATCGTATATGGATGTAGGTTTGCTTGCTGAGCTGAGCAATTCAGTGACCAAACATACATATAGAACCTCAAACTGAGCTAGAAATCTTCTCAAAACTCAAATCGTGTATACTTTAAGATACACAAAACAATAGCACAGCACATTGCGGGGTGATTAAGGGCTGCATAGTCAAACATAAGAACATGAGTAGGCAATCTAGTTCCTTTAGCCTGTTCCTTCATTCAATTAGACCATGGCTTATCTGTGGTCTAATTCCTCATTTGGCACATATCCCTTAACAGGGCGGAGAAAGTGAGGAGCCCAGATGCTGGGGATCAGAGTTGAGAGTGTTTTGCTGGAAAAGCACAGCAGGTCAGGCAGCATCCGAGGAGCAGGAGAATCGACGTTTCGGGCATAAGCCCTCCTCCTCGGATGCTGCCTGACCTGATGTGCTTTTGCAGCACCACACTCTTAATCCATATCCCTTAACACCTTTGCTTCATAAAAAAAATCCATCTCAGATTTAAAATTAACAACTGATCTAGCATCAACTGCCATTAGGGGAAGAGAATTCCAAATCTTTCTGAAAGTGCTTCTCAACATCTCTTCTGAATGGTCTGACAATGCTTGTTAGACCAGGTCACCTAGTTCAACATCTCCAACCAATTGAAAAGGTTTATTTTTAACGACCTTGTCATTTCCTGATCATATATTGAATACTTCGATGAGATCATCCCTTAACCTTCTAAATTCTATAGAAAAGATGCCTAATTTATATGATTTGAGTAATGACATAAGCCAAAGAGAACACAGATCCCTAAATGATCCTTTAAGAAGCAAGGAGATAGCCCCTTAATGAATCTCAACTTCAAAATGTAATTGGAGTCATAGAGATATACAGCACGGAAACAGACCCTTTTGTTCAACTCATCCATGCCAGGCAGACATCCTAAATTAATCAAGCCCCATTTGCCAGTATTGGACCAATATCCCTCTAAACCCATCTGGATGCTTTTTAAATGTTGTAATTTTACCAGCCTCCATCATTTCCTCTGGCAGCTCATTCTGTGCACACACCACACTGCATGAGAAAGTTGCCCCTTAGGTCCCTTTTAATTCTCTCTCCTCTAACCATAAAGCTATGACCTATAGTTTTGAACTCCCCTACACTGGGGAAAAGACATTGACTATTCACCCTATCGTTGCCCCTCATGGTTTTATAAACTTCAATAAGGTAACCCCTCAGTCTCCGATGCTTCAGAGAAAATAACCCCAGCCTATTCAGTCTCTCCCTACAGCTCAAATCCTCCAATCCTGGCAACACAGCTCTGAGTTCCACTCATTACAATCTTTTAGTACAGTCAATTACTGAAGTCACAGTTCCATCGCAGCATACCTTGGGCTACAATTGAGTAAACCCTAAATCCTGTCCCTGCCTTCCCTGCTGAGCAATTATAATGCATTTCTTTTTGTTTCTGATTTCCAACATTCTCAGTGATTTGCTTCTGTATCCGAAACTTGCTAGCTGGGCATGAGAAAGGAGAGGTGCAGGAGATGTTAGGAGGGCTGGGAGAGGCTGGTCATCAGGGAGTCGTTTGAAATTGCTGTTTATAGGGGAACAGAATCTCCACATTTCTGGAGATTCTGTCAGACAATAGTCTCTATCATGATGAGTTGTTAATGAGTGAGCTGACTATGAAGAACAGGTCCAAGGAAGTGATAAACAAGGTGGTAACAATTACTCTATGCTACTCTCTCCCCACCCCCACCCTCCCCTAGCTTATCTCTCCATGCTCCAGGCTCACTGCCTTTATTCCTGATGAAGGGCTTTTGCCCAAAACGTCGATTTTGCTGCTCGTTGGATGCTGCCTGAACTGCTGTGCTCTTCCAGCACCACTAATCCAGAATCTGGTTTCCAGCCTCTGCAGGCATTGTACCAGAGCCTAGCAATGTCAGGGAGAGTGAATATTGTCATTTTGAGGTGACAGCAAGAAAAAAAACATTACAATGCCAAATTCAACTTCATTTAATGATGGGGAATGATCACAACTTTACTTTCCTGATGAAAAGCTTATGTTCGAACATCGACTCTCCTGCTCCTTAGATGCTGCCTGACCTGTGCTTTCCCAGCACCACACTTTTTAACTCTGATCTCCAGCATCTGCAGTTCTCACTTTATCCTCTTTACTTTCCATGTCCACCCAGTGTCAGCAAGCTTCAGTGAAAGGCTGAATGCTACTATGAAATTATTAGTCATAATAATTAATAATTACAGTTATTAATAATTCTAATTATAATCTTTCATTCTACTTGTGAATGTAAATGTTATTAAGGTAGCGGGTTAAGGGAAGACTGCAGGGCACTCAGTGTAGGCACCCAGCTGCCAGTGAAACTGAAAGCTTCCTTCTCCATGAGAAGAATGAAATGAAGTTCATCTCGCTGTCACTTTCGTGATCTCTTTCAGATTGAGGTAAGGTTTAGGCCACCCACATACTGGCATTGCATGACAAAAGGCCCTGTTGAGGAAAATGCAAATGAATACGATGAATTGAGCAGTGCCTTCCAGCAATAGTACTAAAGGCTTGTGCTGCAGAATATGCTGCTCCCCTACACAAGCTTTGCCAGTACAGTTACAACACCGGCATCCACCCAACAACATAGATCATTACCCAGGTATGGCCTGTATATAAAAAGCGGAACAAATCCAAACCATTACCATCCCATTAATCTACCCGATCATCCTGGATGCTGCCTGACCTGCTGTGCTTTTCTAGCACCATTCTAATCTATACTCTTGATCATCAGTAAAGTAATGGAAGGTGTCATCAACAGTCCTACCAAGTAGTACCTACTTAGTAACAACCTGTTCTGTAATTCTGGATTAGTGGTGCTGGAAGAGCACAACAGTTCAGGCAGCATCCAAGGAGCTTGCTCCTTGGATGCTGCCTGAACTGCTGTGCTCTTCCAGCACCACTAATCCAGAATCTGGTTTCCAGCATCTGCAGTCATTGTTTTTACCTGTTCTGTAATGCCCAGTTTGGGTTCCACCAGGGCCAATCAGCTCCTGACTCATTACAGCCTTGGTTCAAACATGGACAGAACAGCTGAATTCGAGAGGCAAATGACAGCCCTTGACATCAAGGCTGTATTCGACCGAGTGTGGCATCAAAGAGCCCTAGCAAAACTGGAATCAGTGGGTATCAGAGGGCAAGCTCTCTGCTGTTTGGAATCATACCTGTGTTATGGACTAGGCCAGACCGCTCAAAGCACTTATAAGCAGGCAGCGCAGACCATAACTTTGCAATTTGTTTCGGCAAGTGTACAGTGAAAATTACCCAGAGTAAGTTAGAACATAGAGCATAGAAAAGTACAGCACAGAACAGGCCCTTTGGCCCACGATATTGTGCTAAGATTTAATCCTAATGTAAAATATAGTAACTTAACTTACGCACCCCTCAACTCACTGCTATCCATGTGCATGTCCAGCAGTCGCTTAAATGTCCCCAATGACTCTGCTTCCACCACCACAGCTGGCAACACATTCCATGCGTTCACAACTCTCTATGTAAAGATTCACAACTCTCTGCGTAAAGCTAGGTTGATTACCAGTTTATAAATCAGACAAAAATGTATTCACAAAATTACAGAATGAAACACAAAGAACAAAATATAGAATACCCACGAACTCAGTCTATCCAAACGACACTTAAATATGCTGTTCTGAAAAATACATGCAATGTCCCAATAAACAAACCCCTTAAACACAGAGAAAAAATGAAGCAAAGGCTTACAGGTCGAAGTTAGAAGGGCAAATGGGCAGAGAGTCTGGCAGCCTGTTTCTACACAGCCCACTGTTGAACTGACTGACTAAAATTCTGAACTGAACTGCCCTGCTAGAGATCTGGCCATGTTCCTTTGATTTATACAGGTTACTTCTTTAACATGAAAGCTTTGGCTGAAAGTCTCATCTGTTTACATATAAACAAAAAGGTCTCCCAATACCCTTTTCATCTGTGTACCAATCCAGCTGATTCAGAGCCCAGAATATTTCAACCCCTCTGAAAAATATCAAGGACACAGTATCCTTGAGAAAACGAGCAGTTTTTAGAAACAAGGACCAGCCTTGTGACACCTAGCACACAGGAAGATGGCTGTGATTGTTGGAGGTCAGTCATCTCAGCTCCAGGGCATCTCTGCAAGTGTCCTAGGCCTAACCATCTTCAGCTGCTTAATCAATGACCTTCCCTCCATCATAACATCAGAAGTGGGGATGTTCACCAATGATTGCATAATGTTTGGCACGATTTGTAACTCCTCAGACACAGAGGCAGCTTGTGTCCAAATGCAACAAGATCTGGACAATATCCAGACTTGGGCTGACCAGTGGCAAGTAATACCAGCACCACACAAATTCCAGGCTATGCCCACCAATAATAAGAGACAATCAAACCACTGCCTCTTGACATTCAATTGCCTTACCATCACTGAATTCCCACCACTAACATTCTTAGGGTTACCATTGACCAGACACCCAACTAGACCTGCCATATAAACACAGTTGACTACAATAGCAGATCAGAGGCTAGGAATACTGCGATGAGCAACTCACTTCCTGACTCCCAAATCTGTCCACCATCTACAAGGCACAAGTCAGGAGTGTGTAAGAATACTCACCACCTGCCTGGATGAGTACAGTCCCAACTACACTCAAGAAGCTTGATACCATCCAGGACAAAACAGCCCACTTGCTTGACATCACATCCACAAACATCCACTCCCTCTACCACCGACGCTCAGTAGCAGCAGCATATACCATCTACAAGCTGTGCTGCAGAAATTCACCAAGGCTCTCTTGACAGCACTTCCATCTAGAAGGACAAGGACAACAGGTACAGGGTTAACGATACCACTTTCAAGTTCCTCTCCAAGTCATGGAAATATATGTAACAGGCGGCACGGTGGCTCAGTGGTTAGCACTGCTGCCTCACAGCGCAAGGGACCAGAGTTTGATTCCCGCCTCGGGCGACTGTCTGTGTGGAGTTTGCACATTCTCCCCGTGTCTGCGTGGGTTTCCTCCGGGTGCTCCAGTTTCCTCCCATAGTCCAAAGATGTGCAGGTCAGGTGAACTGGCCATGCTAAATTGCCCATAGTGTTCTGGATTAGTCAGGGGTAAATGTAGGGGACTGAGTCTGGGTGAGTTACTCTTCAGAGGGTCAGTGTGAACTTGTTGGGCCGAAGGGCCTGTTTCCACACTGTAGGTAATCTAATCTAATCATATCGCCATCCCTTCACTGTCGCTGGCTCAGAATCCTGATATTCCCTCCCTAAGGGCATTGTGGATCGACCCACACAGCAAATGGACTGTGGTGGTTCAAGAAGGCAGCTCACTGTCAACCTCTCAAGGGCAACTCGGGATGGGCAATAAATATGGCTCAGCCAATGATGCCCATATCCCATGAGTGAATACAAAAAAAGCTCTTTCAAAGAGCTAGATTAGGCATGATGGACTGAATAGCCTCATCTGCACTGGATGGATGTGCTTTCTATTTAAGAAAATGTTTCTTTTAGCACGAGGTTCTACCGCATGTGATCCTAATGCAAATCATAGTACCTTTATCCATTATTCCAATGGATTATTATTCCAAGTACATTATTCCAAGCAAGTCTGCTCCAAACACCATGTGATACTTGTGTCATGCTTTTTTTTAAGTAAGTCAGCGTGTTTCACGTTCAATTCCAGCATATATCTCACTCACTGGGAGAAACAATTATTTATGGTATGCTGTGGACAAGGTAGGATATGGCAGGGTTTGGCAGGATTTGGCGCTCAGTTAATGATGAATACCAGGCTCTGAACCCATTAATAGTCAACCATCAAGATTTTATAGACTGTTAAATTAGTCTACACTATATGGTTGGCTGCAAGAACATGAACCGTAGAAGATTTGGAGACATTAACAAATGCTCTTAAACTTGTCATTTTATGCCCCAGGACTTTAACTCCTTGACAACCAAATCAGGAAGAGATTGTCATCTGAATTAAAAATTAAGTTAAGGAATGGCTGGCTGTGACGGCCTGGCACACTGGATGCTTCATGTAAAAAGAAAATCCCTTTAGATATTTAAATGAAGGGAAGGAAGGGAAGGGTAGGAATAGGTCCAGTCAAGGATAGTAGTGGGAAGTTGCGTGTGGAGGCGGAAGAGATTAATTATTTATGGTATGCTGTGGACAAGGTAGGATATGGCAGGGTTTGGCAGGATTTGGCGCTCAGTTAATGATGAATACCAGGCTCTGAACCCATTAATAGTCAACCATCAAGATTTTATAGACTGTTAAATTAGTCTACACTATATGGTTGGCTGCAAGAACATGAACCGTAGAAGATTTGGAGACATTAACAAATGCTCTTAAACTTGTCATTTTATGCCCCAGGACCTTAACTCCTTGACAACCAAATCAGGAAGAGATTGTCATCTGAATTAAAAATTGAGTTAAGGAATGGCTGGCTGTGACGGCCTGGCACACTGGATGCTTCATGTAAAAAGAAAATCCCTTTAGATATTTAAATGAAGGGAAGAAGTAAATATGTTCTCAACAATGCAAACAATTTTCGATCTTCATTTTAGCAGACTTTCTAATCCCATTGGTTGATTTTGGTTTGCAGAGCTCAAAAGAAATCAAATCTGTTCAGTATTAAAGCATATTTGTGCCAACATTTTATTAATGTTCAAGACTGCAGCCTGAGATGAACAAATTTTTTTATAGAAAAGGTGAATTGAGTGAATATTGGCACTCAAGCAGATGATAGATATAGAAGTAAAGTTTGCATTTATGTATTTGACGACTTCTGCATATCCCAAATTGCTTAACAGGCAATGAAGTACTGTGGGCACATTGACAGCTATGGCAATGAAGAGAATCTGATGGTCAATCTTACCCAATGATGTCCTACAAGCAATAAGGAAACAATGGTCAAGTTTCTGTTTTAGTGAAGATATAAAAAGGGCATTACTGGAAATATTCATCAGGTCGGTACCATGTTGTTTCTTTGTTTTTTCAAGGAATGTGGATATTACTGGAAAGGCCAGCATTTATTGCTCATCTGTAATTGCCCTTGAACCAATTTACTTATTGGTTCATTTCAGTATCTGTTTCCAAGAGGAGTAAAGTATCAACCATATTGCTGTGGACATGGAGTCACATGTGGGCCAGACCAATTAAGGATAACTTTTTTTATTAGTTCACGGTAATCAGCATTGCAGGTTTGGTCAACATTTGCTGACTGTTTGTAATTGCTCTGAAGACGTCGGTACTGAGCTCCCTTCTTGAACTGCTGTGCTTCTTGTTATGTAAGGACACTCACAGCTCTGAGAGAGTGGGCGTTCCATGATTATAATCCAATGACAATGAAGAAATGAGAGTATAGTTCAAGATGGTGCCCGGTTTGGAGGAGAACTTGCAAGTGGTGGTATTACATCTACTGCACTTGCCCCTCTAGGTGGTAAAGGTTGCAGGTTTGAAAAGAGTTGTGTGAGGTGATTTGATGAGTTGTGGTACACCATTTGTGTCAATGGGGAGAGGAGTGAATCTTGAAGATTATGATATACTGCTAATCAAGCATTTTTTTTTCCTGAATTGTATCAAGCTTCTTTAGTGTTATTGGAGCTGCACCCATCAGGCAAGTGGGGAGCATTCCATCACCTTCCTAATGTGTGCCTTGTAGATGGTGGAGAGCTCCTTTGACAGCACTTTCCAAACCCACAACCTCAAAACCCTAGATGGCAGATTCAGAGGAACACCATTGGCTACAAAGTCCTCTCCAAACTATTCCCCATCCTGACTTGGAATTGTGTTACAATTCATTCAGTGCAGCAGGACTGAAACCCGAAACGCCCTTCCTAATAGCAATTGGTTGATCAAAACAAATAGCATGTTCATCAATAATTCACATTATACAGATTATACTCAACTGGTTTGTGTTTGCAAAACCCAAAACACACATCTGTTATTAGATATGATTCGACAATTACATAGATGTCGCTGAACAATCAGGAGTTGTCTAATAACTACATTAGCAATTAAGACAATCTATTGAGCTCACTACACGCCTTGTTTATGTTTACAGTGTTCTGTTCTTGACAAAGGAAATACATTCAAGATCTACATATTTTCTGAGCTACCTGGGATCTTTGAGAATCTATAGTTACCCAATACTTTCCCCCTGGCAGTGCCAACCATGCATAAAAAATTCTCCTGTGGTTTGACTTGTGATTGCTTGAAATTCCTGCATTTATCCTGATGAATGCAAGTGGAGAAACTTTGACACCATGTCTTCATAATATACAAATTCTATTGCCAAGTGAAATACATGGATCTGATGTTTGAAGCTCTGGTAACATTCCAATGTATTGTACAGCATTCCTTCCAAGGGCAACTTACTCCTCCTATGATGTGGTGCCCAGAACTGTGCACAATACTCCAGATAAAATCTAATTAATGATTTGTATAGCTGTAGCGCAACCTCCACTCCTTTATATTGTAGTCTAGCTACAGAGGCTAATATTCCAAAGTACTCACTATAATGTTTCTAGCTAGTTTTATTGAACTGAGAAGGCATTTCAGCTTTCTATGTGAATTCAGTTGGTTACGATGGGTGTTTCACATTAATTTTACATTATCTTTTATGTTACCAATCCGTTTTCTCAAATCCTAGCCATGGAGACAGCTAAATAGAACAATTAGTCCATCACAATTCCTCTATCAAGGTCAAACGTTGATGCTGAATAAGATTCCTTTGGGCTAGATGGTGGATTTTTACAGTGAATATCAAAATCCCTAAGGGAAAGGAAATATTGAATTAACTCACAGCTTTCCTTTTTCATTGAACATCACCTCAGGAATAGTCAATAGGGTTTGACATCCATTGTCATCATAAAACATTATCAGTCTCAAAATAGGGCCCTCACCAAGTGTGGAGAAAGTGAGGACTGCAGATGCTGGAGATCAGAGCTGAAAATGTGTTACTGGAAAAGAGCAGCAGGTCAGGCAGCATCCAAGGAACAGGAGAATCGACGTTTCGGGCATGAGCCCTTCTTCAAGAATGAGGAAAGTGTGCCTAGCAGGCTAAGATAAAAGGTAGGGAGGAGGAACTTGGGGGAGGGGCGTTGGAAATGCGATAGATGGAAGGAGGTTAAGGTGAGGGTGATAGGCCGGAGTGGGAGGGGGGGGGGGGGCGGAGAGGTCAGGAAGAAGA
>NC_057710.1:10924510-10940653 GCF_004010195.1 Chiloscyllium plagiosum
TGGTCTTTTTGGAACGCTGATAGGGGAGGGGAGGGAAATATATCCGTGGTGGTGGGGTCCGTTTGGAGGTGGCGGAAATGACGACGGATGATATGATATATATGGTTGGGTGGTAGGTGAGGACCAGTGGGGTTCTGTCCTAGTGGCGATTGGAGGGGCGGGGCTCAAGGGCGGAGGAGCAGGAAGTGGAGGAGATGCGGTGGAGAGCATCGTCGACCACGTCGGTGGGGGGGGGAATTGCGGTCTTTGAAGAAGGAGGCCATCTGGGTTGTTCGGTATTGGAATTGGTCCTCCTGGGAACAGATGTGGTGGAGACGAAGGATTTGGGAATATGGGATGGCACTTTTACAGGGGGCAGGGTGGGAGGAGGTGTAGTCTAGGTAGCTATGGGAGTCGGTCGGTTTATAGTAAATGTCCGTGTTGATTCGGTCGTCCGAGATAGAAATGGAGAAGTCTAGGAAGAGGAGGGAGGAGTCTGAGATGGTCCAGGTAAATTTGAGGTCGGGGTGGAAGGTGTTGGTAAAGTGGATGAACTGTTCAACCTCCTCGTGGGAGCACGAGGCAGCGCCGATACAGTCATCGATGTAGCGGAGGAAAAGGTGGGGGGTGGTGCCAGTGTAGCTGCAGAAGATGGACTGTTACCAGTGTCCAAGTGTCCAAGGAACTCATTCGACATTGAAGGGGAACATGCTTCGGTGGTGGCCCCAATTGATCCTTGTTCTTCTGCTCTGACTAATGTTAAACATTATGGACTCACATCAAATTCAATGTGATGGTACTTGTCATCTTTGCCCGGTCTGTAGATTTTAAGTTGATTCAATATTTCTTAGTAGTTCATCATTTTTTGGCATCTGTTGGTACAATCCAGAAAGCAGTGCTTGGAGAATAGCTAATAAAGACCAAATGACCATGATTTGGAATGTGCAACCTATAGTTGACTCTTAATTACCCTCTGAAATGGCCCAAGCAAACCACATGGTTAGCTCTCACCACTAAAAATCTGATATAAGGAATGAAACTCAATGGACTACCTGAAATTGACCATGACACTAGAAAGGACAATGGCGCACACAGCCCTGTCAATCCTGTAGAGTCCTACTTACCAGCTCCCGGGGGCCTGTGTCAAACCTGAGAGAGCAGCCCCATGGACTATGCATGCAATTGACTGAAACAGTCCAACTCACTGAATCATATCAGGAATCAGTGAAGTGTCACAGCGCATCGGGAGGCCATTTGGTCCATCATGCCTGTGCCACCTTTTCAATGAGCATCATTACCTAATGCCCATCTCCAGCATTTATAATTTATAATTATAAGTTTCATCGCATCTACTAATGTTTAAAAGTGCCCCAAACCAAGATTCAGATCATTCATCTCAGGTCAAGCAAGGGTCCCAATACTGACCCCTGGAGAACTCCACTGTAAATCTTCCTCCAGCCTGAGAAATATCCATTGGCCATTACTTCCTGTTTCTTACCACTTCACCAATTTCATACCATGTTTCTACTGTCTCTTTTATTCTATCACCTTGACCTTTCCTCACAGGCTTGTTCAGTATCTACAGACAATGTCACAGATAACACCATCATTGGGTATGTCCTGTACCATCAATGGGACAAACTCAACAGATTTGGCAGCAAAATGCCATATTGATGAGAGGGAGCTATCTGAAAGCACCCAACATTGACACTGGACCTCATGAGGTTTCATGGCACCCGGCCAAACATGGAGAACTCCTCAGAGACGAAAGCAGTCATATTCAGATGCAATAAAAACTAAAAGAACTGTAGATGCTGTAAATCAGAAACTAAAACTGAAGTTGCTGGAAAACCTCAGGAGGTCTGACAGCATCGGTGCAGAGAAATCAGAGCTAATAGACCTGGACAATATTCAGATTTGGTCTGGTAGCACACATGCCACATAGTGCCAGGCAATGATCTCTCCAACAAGAGAAAACCTAACCATTGTCCCTTGATAACATTACAATGCTACATTCCACTAAAAACAACAATTTAGGTCTTACAAAAATGTAGCTATGAGAGCAGGTCAGAGGCTGGGAGTTCTGTGGTGATTAACTTATCTTCTGACTTCCAAACACTGTCCATCATCCACACAGTATAAATCTGGAATGAGATTGAATACTGTCCATTTGCCTGGATTTGCCAGCTCCAACAACACTTAAGGAGTACAGTTTCCAACACAGTACAACCCGTCTGATAGACATCCCATCTACCATCTTCATTATTCACTCCCTACACCACTTACTCACGGTAATATCAGTGGGTATTGTCACAGAGTCTAACAGACCAAAATCCATACATTAAATTAGGCAGTAAAAGACCTTTTATGTGGGTTTAATTGTAAATCTATAATTTAGCTCAAATAACTGACCTATTTATCCCTTCTTGACCACAGCCCACTTGGGGAAGAACCCAGATCTTAGGCATTTTCCAGTTAACCTTTTTGGAGATGCTATTACATCCCTCTCGAACAGATGAGATTTGAACCTGGGACTCCTAATAACAGAGGTATGGACACTACCACTGCAATAAAGAGCCCCAAGAATCCAGACCGTAAATAAAAATACCATTGAGCAGCGCCTGCTGTCAATCATCTCTGGAGCTGTTCCGTTTGACCTGAAAGGAACCTGCATTTCTAACACTTGTATAAGGGGCGCATTGCAACAACTCGCCAAGACTCCTTAAAAGGAAAGTTTAAAACTCGTGTCCTTTACAAGGGAGAGCACGATGGCTCACTGGTTAGCATTACTGCCTCAAAGTGCCAGTGACCCAGGCTCAATTCCAAACTCGGGTGACTGTCTGTGTGGAGTTTGCACATTCTCCCCGTGTCTGCGTGGGTTTCCTTTGGGTACTTCGGTTTCCTCCCACAGTCCAAAGATGTGCAGGTCAGGTGAATTGGCCATGCTAAGTTGCCCGTAGTATTCAGTGCATTAGTCAGAGGGAGGTGGGCTGGATAGTTTACTCTTCGGAGGGTCGGTGTCGACTTGTTGGGCCAAAGGGCCTGTTTCCACACTGTAGGGAATCTAATCTAATCCAATCTTACCACCTGGAGGGAGAAGGGCAGTAGATAAATGAGGGCATCACCTCTCCAAGACGCAAAGCATCCTGAGCTGCAGCTACATCACAGTGGCTGGCACTGTAACTGTGTTGAAGTCCTGGAGCTCCCTTCCCAACAGTATTGTGAGTGTCCCTTCACCACATGCACTGCAGTGGGTAAGGAAGGCAGTTCACCTTCATGTTCTCTATGGGAAGCAGTGCTGTGCAATAAATACCGGTTTTGCCAGTGTTGCCCACATCCCGTGAATGCTTTAAAGGAAAGTGGATTCAGTTGTGTCTTCCAAAATGGAGTTGAATGAATTCTTAACGGAAAAATAATTTGCCGTGCTACAAGGGAAGTGCCAAAGAGCGATGGTCAGTGAGCAACTCTTTCAAGGGGATCCAATGGGCTGAATGGACTCCTTCTGTCTAACTGGAATCTATGGAATGTAAGCAGTTAATAATTTGATACTCAATGACAATTTCTCTTTACCGAAAGAACAGGGTACGAAGAATGAATTCAAGGTAGTTACACAGACCACCCTATTCTAATTATGTAATCTGCAAAAGTTTATGTTTCTGTGATTTACGCTGTCTGCTAAATCTCTTTGATTGTGTGACTTGTAACTCACTTGTAGCTGTATACTTAAGCAATAATGGACAAGCTGAAGGTTGTAACTGAGGCCGAGCAGCTTGATTGAAGGACAGCAGTCTGAGTCCTTCAACCAATTCTGCTCTCCGCTATTGCACTGTACGAGTGTAGGGGTGTGATTGCTATTCAATCAGAGCTGTGTTTTTCTCTCTCTGCTGCAGTTTAACAGCTATTTTTTCTCCTCCTCCAGCTGTCTTTTGAAAAACTTGTGCTGAGCAAAACAAGAGGTGTCAATCTCGGAGCAGGCCAAATTTTCTGAAATGTTGTATTTTGTACAAACACCAAAGCTGGGAATCGCAGAATGTAAAAAATGCCTTTACTCAGAAAAGCTCTCCCCAGTGTCTAGTCAGTATTTACCCCAATATCACACAGAGGCAAACAGACTATCTGGTCATTGCTGTTTGTGAGGTCTAGCTGTGAGGATATTGACGGCCGTGTTTCTTATGTTACGACGTCTTAAAAAATGATTTTCTTTTATTTGTTGATAAGCTGTGAACATTAGCGGCAGGGCTTACATCTGTGACTCATGTCTAATTCTCCTCAATTAGTTCAATATTGCAAGGGGAGGGAGAATAAATGTGAGGAAGTGATGCTACATCTTTACAGGACATTGGAGAGGCCACACCTGGAGTACTATGCACAGTTTTGGTCTCCTTACTTTGGAAGGGATATACTTAGGGTTATGATGTTATGCAGCATGGAAACAAACCCTTAGGTCCAACCCATCTGCACCAACCAGACATCCCAATCTGAACTAGTTACGTTTACCAGTATTTGACCGTTATCCCTCTAAACCCTTCATTTTCATACATTATGAGGTGAAGGAGCCAGTGTTGGACTGAGTGGACAATGTTAAATATCACACAACATCAGGTTATAATCCAACAGGTTTATTTCGAAGCACTGGCTTTTGGGGTGCTGCTCCTTCTTCAGGTGATTGGTCCTCCCCCTTAACAATTTCTCCTTCGAATCCTCCCACTTCCTCCAGACCAAAGGGGTAGCCATGGGCACACATATGGGCTCCAGCTATGCCTGTTTCTTTGTTGGCTACGTAGAACAGTCGATCTTCTGTAATTACACTGGCACCACTCCCCACCTCTTCCTCCGCTACATTGATGACTGCATTGGTGCCACCTCGTGCTCCCGCGAGGAGGTTGAGCAATTTATCAACTTCACCAACACATTCCACCCTGACCTTAAATTTACCAGGACCATCTCTTATACCTCCCTCCCCTTCCTGGACCTCTCCATCTCCATTATTGACGAACAACTTGACACTGACATTTTTTTACAAACCCACCGACTCCCACAGCTACCTGGATTACACCTCTTCCCACCTTACCTCCTGCAAAAATGCCATCCCGTATTCCCAATTCCTCCGCCTCCGCCTCAGCACTGTCCCCATGACTTGTCCGGACTTGTCCGACCTGCCTATCTCCTTTTCCACCTATCCAACCTTCAGGCTCTCTGCCTTTGTTCCTGATGAAGGGCTTTTGTCCAAAACGTCGATTTCGCTGCTCCTCGGATGCTGCCTGAACTGCTGTGCTTTTCCAGCACCACTAATCCAGAATCTGGTTTCCAGCATCTGCAGTCATTGTTTTTACCTCTGCATTTTAAATGTTGTAATTGTACCTGCCTCCACCACTTCCTCTGGCAGAAATTGAGACTCTGGTCAAGAAAAAAAAGAGGCATAAATCAGGTACAGATAGCTGGGATCAAGTGAATCCCTAGAAGAATATAACGGTAGTCTATGTATACTTAAGAGAAAAATCAGGAGGGCAAAAAGGCAACATGAAATAGCTTCAGCATGTAGAGTTAAGGAGAATCTAAAGAGATTCTATAAATACATTAAGGGCAACAGAGTGACTGGGGAGAGAATAGGGGCCCTTAAAGATCAACATGTGGAACTACAGGAGATGGATGAGATGTACTTGCATTGGAAATGGATCAGAGAATGTGCAAAAGGCTGATTCCTGGGATGAAGGCGTTGTCTTATGAGGGAGGGTAGAGCAACTTGGGCCTATATTCATCAGAACTTGGAAGGATGAGCATCTTATTGAAACACAGAAGAGTTGGAGGGGGTGTTGACAGAGTAGATACTGAGCAGATGTTAACTCCTGTTGAGGAACGTGGAATTAAAGAACAAAATCTTAAAGTGATGGGGACTCTCGTTTAAGAGTAAGATGGAGAGGAATTGCCTCTATTTCAAAATATTACTGCCATGGGAGCAGTGGAGGCTGGGCCATTAGATATACTCAAGGCAGAGTTCAACAGGTCTTTGGTTGACAAGAGAGTCAAGGATTTTGGGGAACAAGCAGAAAAATGGAGATGAGGCCACGGTCAGATCAAAATCATGAGTTCATCAATTGGAGAAGTGAACTTGATTAACTGAATGGCCTTTTTGGGCTCCTGGTGTGGTCTTACTTCACTGTTTTGATTAAAGTAAGTAAAGTTTGAGATCCCAGGTATTACCAAGAAATCCTAGCCACAAGGTTCCACAGTTTTAAACAAACAAAACTTAACAAAGCATTAAAAATCAATATATGTAACCTGTACTCTAACATCCAGAACTAACATGAGGTGAATATGAGTTAACAGACAAACTGCAATCAGACAGGCATCAATGAATGCATCAACTAGTAGATACAGTCAAGAAAAACCAATGGATTTCTCAGCTATCTACACAGTGAATCACCAAATGTTATTAAAATGATGTCTCTTTTACCAGGGATTTCCATTGTTCACTATTGAAAGTTTAGCTTTGGTCTTCACTCACAATTCATTCCAAAATGGACTACTTCAATGAAAGCTCATTTCCAGGCATTTTAATTTCTTCCACTAATTCTGTTAGATTCTGCTTCGTTCTACTAGATTTCCTGAGAACTCACTCCAGCACTTACATACAGCCACAGCTCCAGCTCTTTTGCAGTCAATTTGCTTCGTTAATCTACCGCTGCTCCCGGGTTTCTCCAACTCTAATATTTCTCAGTTGCAACAAGTAGCTACTACTTGTGGGCTTTTCTCATCCCTGCTCTCAGCTGTACTGACCTACCAACAGCTCCCAGGGCTATGCCTGAGCCTAAAAACTCTCTCCACAACAGAGTCAGTAACTTTCCACCATCTTTTCAACTCCACCTGGACTGCAGTCAGACATTGCCTGAGTCCAGGGGATTTCTTCCTGAGCCACAACTACATACAGCTCGTCACATTCAACTGTCTTCTCATGGGTACAGTGGTTATAAACTTATTCTCCTTCTTCTCTCCATCTGTTGCACAAACCTGGTGATAGGACTCCCCTTTCATGGCCAGCCAGGTCACATGATCAGGTTCCTCCCACCACACATACTCACAGACACACAGACTTACAGTGTTCTGAACTTGACTGAGGCCTACGCAATCTCCACAGTCATTGTGCAGATGAACACAACCCAAACAACTTTGCACAGACACAACTGCTTCCCCCAACTCCTCTTTTGGTAGTTCGTCTCCGTACAAAGGAAAGCTTCAGTTAAAGTGGAGTTGAAGGCCCAGTGGTATTGTTGCTGGTCTGTTAATCCAGAGATCAAGGTACTATTCTGGGGACCAGAGTTCAAATCCCACAACGGCAGATGGTGGAATTTGAAATCAATAAACACCTGGAATTAAGGTCTAATGATGACCATCAATCCATTGATGGGAAAACCCCACCAGGTTCACTCATGTCCTTTAGGGAAAGGAACTATCATCCTCAGCTGCTCTGGCCTACATGTGACTCCAGATCCACAGCAAGTCGATTAGACTCTTAATTGCCCTCTGGGTAATTAGGGATGGGCAAATAATGCTGGCCTGGCCAGTGATGCCCTCATCTCATAAATGGATTAAAAGTTCTTAACAAGGTTCTCCCAGAGTGCTGTAAGTGAGAGAGTTGAAGGGTTTTGATCCAGTTAAGGTGATCTCCAGCTCAGAGGGGAACTTGCAGCTGGTGGTGTTTCCATGACCCTGCTGCTGGTACTATCCTTGAGGTTGCAGCTTTAGAAGGTGTTCCAAAGACTGAGTTGAAGGGGTGCCCCTTGCAGGCGATAAAAGAGCTTCATTTGTGTGACGCACTTTGGAAATTCCCAAGGAGGTGAAACTCACTATACTAAAGAAGGATTTGTGTTTTGTTCACATTCTGCATTGACATTATCCCTGGAAATCCTTCCCTCAGCATCCATCCACAGTCTACAGATCTCAGCATTATGACCACTTCAGCATCACAGTGACAAATGGTTCCTTATTTATTTTTAACTCACAAAGCAACAACTGTGGCTACAAAACAAAAAGCAAGGGGACTGCTGAACTACTCTTACAGAGGATGGTTTCAATGTCTGTTTCTGAGTGCTGGTGGTAACTCTTCTAAAAAGCCAACACCGAGGTGAGCTGAATTTCCTCTCTTTCTGCTGAACAAGGAGGAAGGACACGGATGGCAAGGTAAGGTATCCTTGGATAACGAGGGAGGCTGTGAATTTAGTAAAAGTGAAAAAGAAGCACATGTAAGGTTTAGGAAGCTAAAATCGGACAGGGATTGTGAGGAATATAAAGAAAGCAGGAAGGAACTCAAGCAGGGAAGTAGCAGAGCAGGAAGGGGCTATGAAATGACCTTGGCAAGTAGGGTTCCAGAAAAACCCAAGGCATTCTATACATACATTAAATATAAGGGGTTACTAGGGAGAGGGGAGAAGCACTCCAGGATAAAGGAGGGAACTTGTGCTTACAGGTGGTGGATATGGGCAAGATTCTAAATGAGTACTTTCCATCGGTATTCACCGAATAAAATGATATGTAAGACTGTGCGATTTGTGTGAAGCATGCTAGTATGCTTGCGCATCTTGAGATCAAGAAGGACATGGTGTTGGATCTCTGGAAAAGCATTAAGATGGATACGTACCAGGGCCCAATGACATCTACCCAGGATTAATGAGAGAGGCAAGACAGTAGATTGCTGGGGCCTTGACTAAGATCTTTATATCCTTGTAGCCACTGGAGAGTCCCGGAGCACTGTCGAGTAGTTAATGTCATTGCTCTGTTCAATGGGAATAAGGATAATCCAGGAAACTGTAGACCTGTGAGTCTCATATTGGTGGTTGGGAAGGTATTCCAGAGAATTCTTAGGGATAGGATTTATGTACATTTGGAAAAGCATGGCCTAATTAGAGACAGTCAGCATGGCTTTGGGCAGGGCAGACCATGTCTTACTAACCTGATTGAATTTTCCGAGGAAGTGACAAAGGTGATCGATGGGGATAGAGCAGTGGATGTTGTTTACATGGATTTTAGCTAGGCTTTCAACAAGGTCTCTCATAGTAGGCTCATCCAGAAGATTAAGATGCATTGGATCCACAGTGACCTGACCACGTGGATTCAGAATTGGTTGCCCATAGAAAGCAGAGGTAGTTGTGGAAAGGTGTTTCTCAGGCTGGAGGTCCATGACTATTGGTGTTCCACAGGAATCTGTACTGGGACCTCTGCTGCTTGTGATATATATATATATATATATATATAAATGATTGGTTGAAAATGTAGATGGGTGGAGTAGTACGTTTGAAGACAATACAAAGATCAATGAAACTGTGGATAGTACAGAGGTTGTCAAAGGATACCGTGAGATATAGAACAGTTGCAGAATGAGCAGAGAAATGGCAGATAGGGTTTGATCTGGGAAAGTGTATGGTGCTGCACTTTGGGAGATCAAATGTTAAGGAAAAGTATACCGTTAATGGCAGGACCCTGAACATCATTAATATACAGAGGGATCTTGGGGTTAAAGTCCATAGCTCCCTGAAAGTGGCCATGCAAGTAGATAGGGTGATAAAGAAGGCATATGACATGCTTGTCTTTATTCAGGGAATTGAGTACAAGAGTCAGGATGTCATGTTGCAGCCTTTTATGACTTTGGTTAGCCTGTACTTTGTGTTCAATTCTGGTCGTCACATTACAGGAAGGATGTGGAGGCTTTAGACAGGGTGCAGAAAAGGTTAACTAGGAAGATGCCAGAATCAGGAAGTATGAGCTACAACGAGAGGCTAGAAAAACGCAGGTTGTTTTCTCTGGAGTGGCGGAGGCTAAGGGGAGACTTAAAAGAACTCTGTAAAATTATGATATGCATAGATAAGGTTGATGGTCAGAATTTGGCAGCACGGTGGCACAGTGGTTAGCACTGCTGCCTCACAGCGCCAGAGACCCGGGTTCAATTCCTGCCTCTGGCGACTCTCTGTGTGGAGTTTGCACATTCTCACCGTGTCTGCGTGGGTTTCCTCCGGGTGCTCCGGTTTCCTCCCACAATCCAAAAATGTGCAGGTTAGGTGAATTGGCCATGCTAAATTGCCTGTAGTGTTAGGTGAAGAAGTAAATGTAGGGGAATGGGTCTGGGTGGGTTGCGCTTCGGCGGGTCGGTGTGGACTTGTTGGGCCGAAGGGCCTGTTTCCACACTGTAAGTAATCTAATCTAAACTAATTTGTTTCTCAGAGTTAAAGTGTCTAATACTAGGGTGCATGCATTTAAGGTGAGAGGGGAAAATTTCAAAGGAGATGTTAGGGGCAGGTTATTCACACAGACAGTGGTAGGATTCTGGAACGCGCTGCCAGGGTGGTGGTGGAGGCAGGTACGATAGGGGTATTTAAGGAACTTTTAGATAAGCACATGAATATGAAAGGAATGGAGGGATATGGACCAA
This sequence comes from Chiloscyllium plagiosum, assembly GCF_004010195.1. Classification (NCBI taxonomy): domain Eukaryota; kingdom Metazoa; phylum Chordata; class Chondrichthyes; order Orectolobiformes; family Hemiscylliidae; genus Chiloscyllium; species Chiloscyllium plagiosum. The sequence goes on from NC_057710.1 coordinate 10,934,910, forward strand.
GGCCAGACAGAAGGGATTAATTTAATATGGTGTCATGTTCGGCACAACATTGTGGGCTGAAGGGCCTACTCCTGTCTGTACAGTCTATTGGATGGATTTTTATTTGGGGGCTGGTGGTCCTACTGCCCCCGCATTGAAAATCTGGGGCCAAGGTGCTGCTGGTCAGCAGGGCTCACCCTCCAGCTCCAACTTGGACTTCTGCCACCTCAGCAACAGGACGCCGTCCTCAGAGCACTGTTGGCCAATGGGAGCCCAGGACATTTCCTGTACCAGCAGTGCCCTGATGGCTGCTGTTGGTATTGGAATGGGGCATGCAGGAGTATGCTGCGTACTGAAGCTAGGGTCTGTCAGTTGGTGTGAGTATTTTGCTGGGAACACAGTGGTGGGCAAGAGGGTGGGGAGGGTGAGGGGACATTAGGAGACCTGGGTAGATGGTCTGAGAGGGAACAGAAGAGTGGAAAGGCTTTGCCTTTGCTAGGCCAGGTGGCCCTCCAATCCCTCTGCTCCAATCCCGACCTCACCATCAAGCCAGCAGATAAAGGGGTGCAGTGGTAGTCTGACGCACTGACCTCTACACTGCTGAAGCCAAACCCAACTCGAGGACACCTCTTCCTACCGCCCCCTTGACCATGACCCCCCCCCCCCATCACCAAACCATCATCTCCCAGACCATACAGAACCTCATCACCTCAGGAGATCTCCCACCCACAGCTTTCAACATCATAGTCCGGGAACCCTGCACTGCCCGGTTCTACCTCCTTCCCAAGATCCACAAGCCTGACCACCCTGGCCATCCCATTGTCTCAGCATGCTCCTGTCCCACTGAACTCATCCCCATCTACCTCGACAATGTCCTATCCCCCTTAGTTCAGGAACTCCCCACATACGTTCGAGACACCACCCACGCCCTCCACCTCCTCAAGACTTCCGTTTCTCCGGCCCCCAACGCCTCATCTTCACTATGGATATCCAATCGCTCTACACCCCCATCCGCCATGACCAGGGCCTCCAAGCCTTCTGTTTTTTCCTCTCCTGACATCCCCAACAGTACCCTTCCACCGACACCCTCATTTGTTTGGCTGAACCGATCCTCACCCTTAACAATTTCTCCTTCGAATCCTCCCAGCTCCGCCAGACCAAAGGGGTAGCCATGGGCACACGTATGGGTCCCAGTTATGTTTGTCTCTTTGTTAGCTACATAGAACAGTCGATCTTCCGTAATTACACTGGCACCACTCCCCACCTCTTCCCCCGCTACATTGATGACTGCATTGGCGCCACCTCTTGCTCCCACGAAGAGGTTGAACAATTTATCAACTTCACCAACACATTCCACCCTGACCTTAAATTTACCAGGGCCATCTCTGACACCTCCCTCCCCTTCCTGGACCTCTCCATCTCCATTAATGATGACCAACTTGACACTGACATTTTTTACAAACCCACCGACTCCCACAGCTACCTGGATTATACCTCTTCCCACCCTACCTCTTGCAAAAATGCCATCCCATATTCCCAATTCTTCCGCCTCCACCTCATCTGCTCCCAAGAGGACCAGTTCCACCACAGAACACACCAGATGGTCTCCTTCTTTAGAGACCACAATTTCCCTTCCCACGTGGTTAAAGATGCCCTCCAACGCATCTCGTCCACATCCTGCAGTTCCGCCCTCGGACTCCACCCCTCCAACCGAAACAAGGACAGAACGCCCCTGGTGCTCACCTTCCACCCTACCAACCTTTGCATAAACCAAATCATCTGCTGACATTTCTACCACCTCCAAAAAGACCCCACCCCACCCTTTTCCGCCTTCCGCAAAGACCGTTCCCTCCGTGACTACCTAGTCAGGTCCACACCCCCAACAACCCACCCTCCCATCCTGGCACCTTCCCCTGCCACCACAGGAATTGCAAAACCTGCGCCCACACCTCCACCCTCACCTCCAGCTAAGGCCCTAAAGGAGCCTTCCACATCCATCAAAGATTTACCTGCACATCCACTAATATCATTTATTGTATCCGTTACTCCCGATGCAGTCTCTCTACATTGGGGAGACTGGGCGACTCCTAGCAGAGCGCTTTAGGGAACATCTCCAGGGCACCCGCACCAATCAACCACACAGCCCCGTGGCCCAACATTTCAACTCCCCCTCCCACTCTGCCGAGGACATGGAGGTCCTGGGCCTCCTTCACCGCCACTCCCTCACCACCCGACGCCTGGAGGAAGAATGCCTCATCTTCCACCTCGGAACACTTGAACCCCAGGGCATCAATGTGGACTTCAACAGTTTCCTCATTTCCCCTTCCCCCACCTCATCCTAGTTCCAAACGTCCAGCTCAGCACTGTCCCCATGACTTGCCCTACCTGCCTATCTTCTTTTCCATCTATCCACTCCACCCTCCTCCCTGACCTATCACCTTCATCCCCATCTCCACTCATCTATTGTACTCTATGCTACTTTCTCCCCACCCCCACCCTCCTCTAGCTTATCTCTCCACGCTTCAGGCTCTCTGCCTTTATTCCTGATGAAGGGCTTTTGCACGAAACGACGATTTTACTGCTCCTCGATGCTGGCTGAACTGCAGTGCTCTTCCAGCACCACTAATCCAGAATCTGGTTTTCAGCATCTGCAGTCATTGTTTTTACCTGTAAAATATGTCATACAGCCATAGAAATATACAGCACTGAAACAGACCCTTCAGTCCAATCTTGGCCATGCTAACCAGATATCCTAACCTAAACTAGTCCCATTTTCCCATATCCCTCTAATCCCTTCCTATTCATATATCCATCAAGATTCTTTTAAATGTTGTAATTGTATCAGCCTCCACCACTTCCTCTGGCAGCTCATTCTATGCACACACTGCCCTTTCTGTGAAAAAGCTGCCCCTTAGGTCTCTTTTGAATATTTCCCCTCTCACCCTAAACCCATGGTCTCTAATTCCGGATTCCCCCAACCCAGGGAAAAGACTTTGTCTATTTATCCTATCTATGCCCCTCATAACTTTGTAATCCCCTATATGGTCACCCCTCAACCTCCGATGCTCCAAGGAAAACGGTCCCAGCCAATTCAACTTCTCTGTATAGCTCAAATCCTCCAACCCAGGCAACATTCTTGTAAGTCTTTTCTGAACGTCCTTTCAAGTTTTACAACGTCCTTTCAGACCAGAATTGAACACAATATTCCAAAAGTGGCCTAATCAATGTCCTTACAGCCACAACATGATCTCCCAACTCCTATATTCAATGCTCTATCCAATAAAGGAAAGCATACCAAACACTTTCTTCACTGTCCTATCTACCCGAGACTCCACTCTTAAAGAACTATGAACCTGCACTCTATGCACACTGGAACTCTATGCAACACTCCCTCGATCCTTATCATTAAGTGTATAGGTCCTGCCCTGATTGCCTTTTCAAAATATAGCAAAAGGTGCTAGTATGCCACGCATTGAAAACAAGACATGGGCCTCTTCTGTTAAGTGGTTAAACCCCAGTGATGACAGGACAAAGCACCTTATGTCCTGGATCAGTGGTGCTGGAAGAGCACAGCAATTCAGGCAGCATCCGAAGACAGGCAAAATCGACGTTTCGGGCAAAAGCCCTTCATTTATTCCTGATGAAGGGCTTTTGCCCGAAACGTCGATTTTGCCTGTCTTCGGATGCTGCCTGAATTGCTGTGCTCTTCCAGCACCACTGATCCAGAATCTGGTTTCCAGCATCTGCAGTCATTTCAAGTTTTTACCCCAAAGCACCTTATGTGTCCATTCCGGTCACTAAAATGGTCACTCAAGTGCCACAACTGGCCCGGGGGGCAAGTTTGACAGTGGGGATGGTACATGGTGACTGGCATGGCTCCCCAGACAATTGTAGGTCCCTCTTCTGCCAACCTGCCACTGGGAAGCTCAAATATCCCACCTGAGGAGGCAAATCTAGGCCTAACCAGGTACGTAATCATCAGGAAGGGCTTTTGCCCGAAATGTCGATTTCGAAGCTCCTTGGATGCTGCCTGAACTGCTGTGCTCCTTCCAGCACCACTAATCCAGAATCTGGTTTCCAGCATCTGCAGTCATTGTTTTTACCTAACCAAGTATATACACTAGATAAACTGCCTCAAAGGATATTAATGAAATTTTTTTTTTGATGAAATTCTGACTGCTTTACAACCATTTTTAGTTAGATCAGCTATATACATGAATATTGAGTTCAGATTCTCAAACTGCCTTTGTGTGATTTTACACAACAACATATGAAATTGAAGCCGGAGTTGGCCATTCAGCCCCTTGAGCATGCTGGACAATTCAGTACAATCATGGCTGATCTCATCTTGGCCTCAATGCCACTTGCCTGCCCAGTCACTATAATCCCTTCAACCCATTACTAATTAAAAATCTGTCTATCTCCTCCTTAAAATTACTCAATATGAGCACAAGATATAGGGGCAGAATTAGGCCATTCAGCCCACCGAGTCTGCTCTGCCATTCAATCATTGCTGATATATTTAGGCTAGGTTAGATTCCCTGCAGTGCCCCACAAGTCCACACTGGCCCTCAGAAGAGTAACCCAGCCAAACCCATTTCCCTCTGATTGATGCTCCTAACACTATGGGCAATTTAGCATGGACAATTCAACTGACCTGCACATCTTTGGACTGTAGGAGGAAACCCACACAGACACGAGGAAAATGTGCAAACTCCGCACAGAGAGTCGCCCTAGGCTGGGATTGACCCTGGGTCCCAGGTGCTGTGAGGCAGCAATGCTAACCACGGAGCCACTGTGACACCCTATGTTTCTCAATCCCATTCTCCTGCCTTCTCACTATAACCCTTGACCCCATTATCAATAAATAACCTATCTATCTCTGTCTTAGATACACTCAATGACTTGGCCTCCACAGCCCTCTGCAGCAATGAGTTCCACAGATTCACCACCTTCAGGCTGAAGAAATACTTCCTTATCTCAGTTCTAAAGGGTCGTCCTTTCACTCTGAGGCTGTTCCTTCATGTCCCAGGCTCTTCCAGTAGAAACATCTTCTCCACATCCACTCTATCTGGACTTCTCAGTAAGTTTTAATCTGATCCTCCCTCATCTTCTAAACTTCATCAGGTGCAGACCTAGAGACCTTGACTGCTCCTCATAGGACAAGCCCTTCATCCCTGGGATCATCCTTGTGAACTTCCTTTCGACCCCCTTCAAGGTCAGCAAATCCTTCTTAAATAAGTGCTTACAATAGTCCAAATGTGGTCTGATCAGAGCCTTATACAGCCTCAGCAGTGCATCTCTGCTCATTTTCCCAGCACCCACCACACTCTGATGCAGGGAATTCCACTGATTTAAGATGCTTTGTGAGAAGTAATTTCTCCTCAGCTCTATTTTAAATCTGCCACTTTCTATTCTAAAACCATGACCTCTCTTTCTCAATGGTTTTTGATTCATGTTCTCTGGATTTTAGCATAGCCACTAAAGTAGATCCACTAAAAGTTCCAGTATAAAAGCTAATGCCACCATAGTCCCACTTTCTCATTAAAGATAAAGAGGCGACTGATGGTGGTTTAACCTGTGGGTCACCTTGCATCAGACGAGGGGAGGGATTGAGAAGAAGGAACCTTCATGGTAACTTCAGCCGTTGTGGGAATTGAACCCATGCTATTGTGCATTTAGCAGAAAATGAGGACTGGAGATCAGAGTCAAAAGATGTGGTGCTGGAAAAGCACAGTCGGTCAGGCAGCATCCAAGGAGCAGCA
>NC_057710.1:10940687-10973207 GCF_004010195.1 Chiloscyllium plagiosum
GGGGGGGGGGGGGGGAGGGGAAAGGGGCAAAGCCCCAAGGGGGCTGAGATAAATAGGAGGGACTGGGGTAAAGGTAGTTGGGAATGAGATAGTTAGATAAAGATGGGGGCTGATGGTGATAGGTCGGAGAGGAGGGGAGAGCAGATAGGTGGGAAAGAAGATGCCCTCTTGATCTGTCCTACCTGTCCATCTCCCTTCCCACCTATTTGCTCTCCCCTCCTCTCCAATCTATCACCTACATCCCCCATCTTCATCTATGTATCGCATTCCTAGTTAGCTTTGCCCCAGCCCTACCTCCCTTCCATTTATCTCTCAGCCCCCTTGGTGAAGAGCTTATGCCCGAAACGTTGACTCTCCTGCTCCTCGGTTGCTGTCTGACCGGCTGTGCTTTTCCAGCACCACACTTCTTGATTGCTGTCCATTTAGTCTCATTCCTTTGTGCTTTCTATGTGGCAATTCGAATTGTGATTCATCAGGAAGCATTTATCCAATTTACTGTTCAGGGTTGTTAGTGAATCTGCTTCCCCCACGGTTTTTAGGCAGTGAATTCCACACAGTTACTGTGTATTGTTAAAAATAAATCTGTTCAGACCCACTCGGTGAATTGTGAAGTGGGGAGGGAGGGGCTGAGTCGAAGTCTGCCTGGACAATCATGACAAGCAGGACATGATCACACTGAGTCAGTGCCGGCAGACTGACGCATGAAGCTGTTCCCACGCTGCAGCAGAATTAGAGCAGTTTGACATTGGTGAAAAGTGCCTTGCATTTTTGCAAATCTCACCCATCTGAGTGCAGGAGAGGCAGAGATGAGGCTGGCTGCCTGATACCCACGCGTGCTAATTTCACCGGCTTTGCATCAAATCGACACCTGTCCCCTTGATCGAGACTTCTCAAAATTCATTTCTGTTGAACTAACACCAATAAGTGCTTCAGCCTGGACTAAATTTGAAGGCCTCCCAAGGTCAAAAGGCAAGGAAGTGATTCTCTGAAAGTATGAACCTATATAGGAACCAGGAGCAGGAATAAGCAACTCGGCCCTTCAATCCTGATCTGCCATTCAGTAAGATCATTGCTTATCTGTCCATGTTCTGAATTCCACATCGCTCTGAGAGCTCATGTGTAAAATTGTAGACCAATGTATCGCCTATGTTATTAAACATGTAGACTCCTTTCAGAGCTAGGACCCAGATCTTGAACAAATGTCTAGATTAAAGTGGTACTGGAAAAGCACAGGAGGTCAGGCAGCATCCGAGGAGCAGGAAAATTGACGTTTCGGGCAAAAGCCCTTCCTGACCTGCCTGACCTGCTGTGCTTTTCCAGCACCATGCTAATCTAGACTCTGGTTTCCAGCATCTGCAGTCTTTGTTTTTACCTACATAAGAACAATGTCTGTTCCTTTCAGCTGCTCCACTGGGAATTTCCTTTCTATAAAGTTTCTAGTGAGAATTGTTTTTGTTCTACCTTCAAGTATGTTTCTTTTTCCTTGCCTGGAGCACACTCTAGGATTCTCTGGCGCAATACTGAGGGAGTACTGCACTGTCAGTGGTGCCTACTTGGCAAGAAGTATTCTATCACTTATCATCAAGGGAGGCTATAAACAGACCATGCTTTTCAATTAACCTATCATATTAACCACTCGCAGCAGGAATCATGCCTCAGATATGTATATCTGCCGTGAGATAGGATTCTGCCATTTGGTAAATAATCCAGACTGTGCTAAGAGTTACAAAACAATTTTGGACCATCAGCTGGGCCCACTATGATCTATTTGCGCAACTAGAGGCTACATTTATAAATGCTCAGGACTCTGTTTGATGTAGGCTTAAAGGAAATTGAATGTACGTTGCACCTTTCTCAAAAAAGGGGGACATGCCTGGTTTTGGAATTAAGATTGACAGGTTCTTATAGAAAGTGAGGACTGCAGATGCTGGAGATTAGAGTCGAGAGTGTGTTGCTGGAAAAGCGCAGCAGGTCAGGCAGTATCCGAGGAGCAGGAGAATCAACGTTTCGGTCATAAGTTCTTGCTCCACCTCCATGTCGATGACAGTCCAATTAATCAGCACCCTCTTCCTATAACAAATAGTCACCTTTTTACCAAGTCTGTTTCTTGTATCCTAGTTCGAATGAAAAGCTTGAACATCTACTCTCCTTTTAGCAATGTTGATGGATGTATGAGATCATTCAAACAAGCATAGGGGGCTTATATCAGTGGCACGGTCATCATTCATCCCTCAATAATCACGGAAATAGATGATTTGATCATGTGTTTGTGGGGTTTTGCTGACATATTTCCTCCATTAGGAGAAAGTGAGGACTGCAGATGCTGGAGATCAGAGCTGAAAATGTGTTGCTGGAAAAGCGCAGCAGGTCAGGCAGCATCCAAGGAACAGGAGAATCGACGTTTCGGAAAGGGCTGAAGAAGGGCTTATGCCCGAAACGTCGTTTCTCCTGCTCCTTGGATGCTGCCTGACCTGCTGCGCTTTTCCAGCAACACATTTTCAGCTATTTCCTCCATTACAATGGCCACATGCAAATTACAGACTTTTCAGCCCCTTGGGCTTTAAGTGCCAGTCGATGTGTGTGATCTTGACTTCACTTTCCAGCCTGCTTCCTATTAAGCTTTGACTCCCGTGTTAGTCGTGAATGTCTTTACTTTCACCATAAAGTATTCACTTCATCTGCTCTTTGGGAAGAGAATTCCAGAAACTCTTGACCATCTGTATGAATAAAAATGATGTTGCGAAAGGCATTTAATAATTGCAAATCTTTTTGTTTAGAACATAGAAGATAGAAAAGTACAGCACAGAATAGGCCCTTTGGCCCACGATGTTGTGCCGAGGTTTAATCCTAATGTAAAATATAGTAACTTAACCTACTCACCCCACAACTCACTGCTATCCATGTGCACATACAGCAGTCGCTTAAATGTCCCCAATGACTCTGCTTCCGTCACCACAGCTGGCAAGGCATTCCATGCATTCACAACTCTCTGCAAAAAGAACCTAACTCTGACGTCTCCTTTATACCCTTCTCCTAATATCTTAACACTATGACCCCTCGTACCAGTCAATCCTGCCCTGAGGAAAAGTCTCTGGCTATTGACCCTATTATTTCTCTCATTATCTTGTATACCTCGATCAGGTCTCCTCTCTTCCTCCTTCTCTTCAGGGAGAAAAGTCCAAGCCTATTCAACCTTTCTTCATAAGGCAAGCCCTCCAGTCCAGGCAGCATCCTGGTAAACCTTCTTTGTACCCTCTCCAAAGCCTCTATACCTTTCCTATAATAGGCAACCAGAACTGGACACAATATTCCAAGTGTGGTCTCACCAGGGACTTGTAGAGCTGTAGCAAAACCTCGTGGCTCTTAAACTCGATACCCCTGTTAATGAAAGCCAAAACACCATACACTTAACAACCCTAGCTACTTGGGTGGCAACTTTGAGGGATCTGTATACTTGCACACCCAGATCCCTCTGTTCCTCCACACTGCCAAGAAGCCTGTCTTTAATCCTATATTCAGCATTCGAGTTCGACTTTCCAAAATGCATCACTTTGCATTTATCCAGGTTGAACTCCATCTGCCATTTCTCAGCCCAGCATTGCATTGTGTCTATGTCATGCTGCAGCCTACAATGGCCTTCGATACTATCCAACGGCACCTCCAACCTTTGTGTCATCTGCAAATTTACTAACCTACCCCTCAACCTCCTCATCCAAGTCATTTATAAAAACTATAAAGAGCAGAGGCCCAAGAACAGAGCCCTGTGGGACCCCACTCATCACTGACCTCCAGACAGAATACTTTCCATCTACAACCACTCTCTGCCTTCTGTCAGCCAATCAGATAGCCTGAATCTGAATCCAGATAGCCAAATCTCCCTGTATCACATTTTTCCTGACTTTATGAATGAGCCTACCATGGAGAACCTTGTCAAATGCCTTGCTGAAGTCCATATACATCACACCCACTGCTCGACCTTCGTTGACCTGTCTTGTCACCTCCTCAGAGAACTCAATAAGATTGGTGAGGCATGACCTGCCCTGTGCAAATCCATGCTGACTGCCTTTAGTCACACTATGCTTTTTCAAATAGTCATAAATCCTATCCCTCAGAATTCTTTCCAAAACGTTGCTGACCACAGATGTAAGACGTTTCTTTTTTGTATTCCCACAATATTTGAATCAATATCTAGTACACCATCAGAGCTAACCCTATTGCAGGAATTGGCTATTTAGTTCCTGGAGCTTGTTCATCCATTCAGTAAGATCTTCACTGGTATGTGATTAAAGCCCATCCCTTTTCCCTACGTCCCTTCAAAACCTGTGGCTCACAAAAATCCATCAGTCTCCCAGTCAAAAGCTCATAATTATCTAGCAGCAAATGTAACTTTTTCAAAGTTATCCCATCCTTTATGTAACTTCACTCCTGAATGATCTGGCTCGAGTTTTTAGATTATGTTCCCTCGACCTAGATTTTACAATCAGTAGAAATGATTTCTCTCTTTCTACCCTCTAAGTTCATTATAGCTTCATAGCTTCACAGTAATAGAAGCAGAAGCCTGCTCTGCCATTCATTAAGATCATGGCTGATCTATCTATGGTCTCAACTCCTCCTGCCAGCACTATCCCATAACCTTTAATTCCCTGACTATGCAAAAACCCATCCAACTGTGTCTTGAATATATTTACTGAAGCTGCCTCTACTGCTTCCTTGGGCAGACAATGCCATAGATTCTCTATTCTCTGGAACAAGCAGTTCCTCCTCATTTCTATCCTAAATCTATTCCCCCCTAGTCTTGAGGCCATGTCCCCTAGTTCTCATCTTACCCACCAGTGGAAACAACTTGTCTGCCTCTATCTTACCTATCTCTTTCATAATTTTATATTGTTTCTGTAAGACCCCCTCTCATTCATCTAAATTGTAGTGAGTACAATCCCAGGTGGCTAAGCCTCTCTTCATAGGGTTACCCCTCATCTCTGGAATCAAGCTGGTGAACATCCTCTGCATCGCCTCTAAAGGGACCAGAACTACGCACAAAACTCCAGGTGCAGCAACAACACCTTGTACAATTGCAGCAGAACCTCCCTGATCTTAAATTCAATCCCTCTAGCAATGAAAGCCAATAATCCCATTTGCCTTCCTGATTTCCTGTCGCCCTTTCAAATCAACTTTTAGTATTTCATGTATGAGCACTCCTGAGTCCCTCTGCACATCAGCATGCTGCAATTTTTCACCATTTAAATAATACTATGACATATTTTTACTTCCAAAGTGGATAACCTCACATTTGCCAACACTGAATTCCATCAGCCAGACCCTTCCTCATTCACTTAACCTATCGAAATCTCTCTGCAGACTCTCCACATGCTCCGTACAGATTGCCTTTCCACTCAATTTAGTTTCATCAACAAACATGGATACATTACACTCGATGTCCTCTTCCAAATCATTTATATATTTCATGAACAGTTGCGAGCCCAACACCGACCCCTGCAGCACCCTGCTCACCACTGATATCTTACCAGAGAAACACCCATTTATCCCAACTCTCTGCTTCCTATTGGTTAACCAGTCCTCTATCCCCGTAAGTATGTTCCCCATAATTCCATGCATTCTTATCTTATGGATGAGTCTTTTATGCGGCACCTTATCAAATGCCTTCTGGAAATCCAAGTATACAACATCCATCTGTTCCCCTCCATCCATCGTGCTTGTCGCATCCTCAAAGAACTTCAGTAAGTTTGTCAAACACAACCTTCCCTTCCTACATCCATGTTGCATCTGCCTGATGGAACCCTTTCCATCAGATGTCTCACTATTTCTTCTTTAATGATAGCCTCCAGCATTTTCCCAGCTACAGATGTTAAGCTAATTGGCCTATAGTTACCTGCCTTTTGCTTACACCCTTTTTTAAACAGCTACTTGGACTTGCCTGGATTCCAGTGAACTTTGGTAAATTATCACAAAAATTACCACTATAACTTCCACCATTTCTCTTAGCACCCTAGGATGCATTCCATCAGGACCAGGGGACTTATTTACCTTTCAATCCTCAAGTTTACTCAACATTACCCCTTTAGTGATAACAATTGAATTGAGGTCCTCACCTCCCATCGTATCCTTAACATCATTCTTTGGCATGTTAGACACATCTTCCACGGTGAAGACTGACACAAAATAATTATTCAAGGCTTCAGCCATTTCAGCATTACCTAATATTAATTCCCCTTTCTCATCCTGCAAGGGACCTATGTCCACTTTAGCCACCGTTTTCCATTTTATATATTTATAAAAAGCCTTTCCTACCTGTTTTTATATTCAGTATTAGTTTGCATTCATAATCTATCTTTCCTATTTTTATTGCTTGCTTTGTGGGTCTTGTTTGTTGCTTTTGAAAGTTTTCCCAATCTTTCTGTTTCCCACTACTCTTGGCTACTTTGTAAGCCTGAGCTTTTAATTGGATGTATTCCTTTATTTCCTTGGTTATCCAAGGCTAGCTCTTCCTACTCTTGCTATCCTTGTTTTTGAGCAGGATATACTTTCATTGAGCTCTGTGAAAAATCTCTTTGAATGTCCTCCATGGTTCCACCATGTAACCTGTGTTATCAGTCTAATTTAGCCAACTCCTTCCTCATCCCATTGTACTCTCCTTGTTTAACAATAACACCCTGGTTTTAGATATTACTATTTCACCCTCCATTTGTACCTGAAATTCGACATACTGTGATCATTCTTTCCTAGAGGATCCTTAATTATGAGATCATTAATTTTACCTGTCTCATTACACAGGACCAGATCTGACACAAAATTGTTAGTCAAGGCCTCGGCCACTTCAGCGTAACCCAATATTAATTCCCCTTTCTTATCCACTTAAATCACCCTTTTCCATTTCATATGTTTATGAAAACTTTTCCTCATCATAGGTGGAAAATTTAAATGAAATAAGCTTTTATCCTTTAATCTTGAATTTGTAAACATCCAAGGAATGTAGATTGTGTAATATAGCACAGTCTGGGTATCTTTTTGGTAAATCCACACAACACTCCATCCAAGACCCATGTGTCCATTCAAAGGTATGGTGCTGAGATCGGCTCAACATACCCAAATATGATCTCACTCTGGTTATTTCTTGTACCTGTCCATGAGATTGATATAATCTGGCCACTAGCCATACATTCACTTGTAGTGATTGTGTAAAAATGGTCATCTTCAGACTGAGGCTGCAGTTTTTTTAAATTCCCTTGTGGCACATGGGCATTGCTGGCTGGGTGAGCACTGAGTGCCCATCCCTCAATACCCTTCAGAAGGTGCTGGCGAGCTGCTTTTTTGAACTGCCGCAGACATTCGCTATGGATTGACCCACAATGCCCTTTAGGGAGGGAATTCTAGGATTTTGACCCAGTGGCAGTGAAGGAATGGCAATATATTTCCAAACCAGGATGGTGAGTTGTTTGGAGGGGAACTTGCAGCTGGTGGTGTTCCCATGTATCTGCCACCCTTGCCCTCCTGGATAGAAGCGGCTGTGGGTTTGGAAGGTGCAGTTCGAGGATCATTAGTGAATTTGCTGTGAGAGTGCTGTTCAGTCTGAACTCTGGCTTCCTCACCTTCTTTCTCTGCCTTTGCTTCACTGGCATGCTATAATCTGAAAGAGGAGCTGGCAGAGAAGTGCAGAGTGACCTTCAGATCTGCTTAATGCGGCCCTGAGGAGTCCGACATTCCGAACGTGGATTAACGAGTCTGAACAAAGAGTCACCGATAATTCGGTCTCTCTGTCTCTCTTGGGCCTTGCCAGGGTCATTAGTGGTGTACTGGTGTGGAAATTTACAGCTGCACAGTCTGTTGAGATGGTGAGTAATTTACTGCAGCTCAGACCTAGAGATTGGCAATGCGGGTGAAATTGAGCAGCAAGTTCGCTTCCACCGCAGAACTCCGTGCATTGGTCATCAAACTCATCACCTGTTTCACTCTAAAATAATATCAACCCTCCGGGAGAAAGTGAGGATGGCAGATGCTGGAGATCAGAGCCGAGAGTGTGGTGCTGGAAAAGCACAGCCAGTCAGGCAGCATGCTCGGACTAATATCAACCTTCCCCCGCCATAACAAATATAACAAAGGAAAGATTCTAAAGTGGCAATGTAGCAATGCCTGATTGATTCCTAAGGTTAGAGGGCCATTTTCCGAGGAGAGGTTGAGAAGATGGGCCAACACTCTCTAGGGTTTGGAGAAATGAGACCCCAATAATCTTATTGCATTGGAGGCCTAGCACTATTATTGCTGAGACTATTAATTCATAGATTTAGATAATGTTGTGGGAACCTAGACTCAAATCCTGCCCTGGCTGATATTGAAATTTGAATTCAATAACAAAAAAATTCTGGAATTAAGAGTCAAATAATCACCATTAAACAATTGCTGGGAAAAGATCATCTGGTTCATTAATTCCTTTTCAGGAAGGAAATAACCATCCTTACTTTGTCTAGGTAATGCAGTTGACTCTTAACTGGCCGCTGAGAAATATGAAATGGGAAATAAATGTTGGCTTAGCCAGTGATGTCCGTATCCCATGAATGAATAAACCAAAAATTCATTGACCACCATGCTGGAGTCTGAGAAGCATCTCAAACTGGAACTGCTAAACTCTGAGGCCATAAAATATTTCAACTGTCACCAGTGACTGCTTACCCAGACTGGGAATTGCACCAAGTCAGGTTACTAGTACACAGCTACCCACAAGGAGAGGTTTGGTCAGAATAAGAGGCCTCCCCATTTCAGATCGAGAGGAGGAGGATCGATCGTCCAAATTCTCCATTTTCAGTACTAGATTGGTCTGATCTTTTATATGAAAGGGAACCAAAGCTTAAGATGGGCAGATGGGAAAGTGGAATTGAAATCAGAATCAGGTCAATCATGATTTTATTGAATGTCCGAGAAGACACAGGAAACCTCCAGCGGGTGCTGGCCTGAGCTTGACCTGTACATTTCCACAGATCACCTGCATGAACCATTTCTTCTACTTGTTCATGGGACATGGATGTTACTGGCTGAGCCAGCATTAATTACATGTTGCCCTTGAGAAGGTAGTGGTGAGCTACCTTCTTGAACTGCTGCAGTCCACCTGCTGTGGGTTGACCCACAATGCCATTAGGTTGGGGATTCCAGGATTTTGACCCAACAACAGTAAAGAAATGGTGATATGTATCCAAGTCAGGATGATGAGTGGCTTGGAAGGGAACTTGCAGGTTGTGGTATTCCCATTTATCTGCTTCCCTTGTTCTTCAAGATGGAAGTGGGTTTGGAAAGTGCTGTCTTATGATCTTTCTGCAGTGTATCTTATAAACTGCTGCTACTGAGCTTCGGTGGTGGGGGGAGGGGATGCTTGTGGATGTGGTGCCAATCAAGTCCCCTGCTTTGTCCTGGATGGTGGGAAACTGTTGGAGTGTTGTTGGAGCTGCACCCATCCAGGCAATAGTCACATTTCTGGCTTGTGCCGTGTTGTTGGCTGACAGATTTTTGGAAAATCAGGATTTGCTCACTGCACAATTCCTAGCTTCTGATCTTGTCTAGTAGCCATAGTATGTATATGGCCAGTCCAATTCAGTTTCTAGTCAATGGTAACACCCAGGGTGGTGACTGAATTCCTCATTGTAATGGCTGCCCCTTCATATTGATGCTCTAATGGAGAACGTGACAGACCCCACACCTACAGCAGTGCACTTGTGAACAAATTATAGATGGCATCTCCTTAAAATAAATCTTGTGAACATTCTTCTGAGCTATTTTCAAACTCACTTACAAACCAGATGTCGTAGTCACAAGTTCAAGGCTCTAGAGACCAAGATCACTTCCCACTGCAGCACACTCATTGATATCCATTACATCCACAACTGGATGTAAAATGGCATTTAATCCCATGGGATTCCCCATGTTTAAATGGACACTGATGGGTGTAACTGATCCACTTTGATGTAGGGCATTGGGTAGTTTAAAAATAAAAAGAAGGCAATCAGCAGCAGGCCAGTTTACAATTATAGCATCATACAGTAAAGAAAGATTCTATTCAGCCTATCAGCCTGTACTAGCTCGTTGCAAGAGTTGTTATTAGTCCCGCTTATTCCTGCTCTCTCCCTCTGTATTTTTTTTAGTTTAGGTACTGATTGCAATTTAACATGCCAATGATACTGCTTCCAATGCCCTGTGAAGCTGTGTGTTCATACTGGGCCAAGATCCCTCCTCAACAGTAGAGTGTTTACTTATACCGCCTGGGCTGTAGCGGTTCGAGAAAATAGTTCATATGCACATTCTCAAATGCAATAGTGGATGAACGATAAATGCTGGACTAGCGAATGATGCCCACACCCTCTTAACAATTTTCTTTTCTAAAAGTGTTGCAGATATTAACAATTTGCGTGTTAAAAGTAATTTGCCGATTATTTTACATTTGTGTCCACTATTATTACACGCCCTTACTGATGGGGACAATTTCTCCCATGTCTATTTTATGAAAAACTCCTGATTTCAAATACTTGAAATAAATCTTTCCTCCATATCTCCATCCTGACGAGATCAATCCCAGCTTCCTGGGTCTCTCTGTCACTGTATAACCTCATTCCTGCTGCCATTCTAGTATATCTCCGCTGCGCCCCGTCCAAACCTGGGACATCTGTCCTAAAGTGCAATGTGGAGAACTGGACACAATAGTCTAGTTAAGGTTTTATTCCAGTGAATCTCCGCTGCACTCTGTTGAAAAGCTCTGGAAGAATCCCAGTCTGATTCTTTAAGTTTGCATTCTGAGTTCGACTTTTAAATAAATATTCCCAGCACAAGCTTTAATTTGGAATTTTATAAACCTACATTGTGCAGCCTCAGATCCAATTTTTCAAGCCACAGAGTCATACAGCATGGAAACAGACATTTTTGTCCAACCAGACCACATCGAACATAATCTTAAACTAAACTAGTCCCACCTGCCTGTGCTTAGCCAATAACCCTCCAAACCTTTCCTATTCATGTACTTGTTTAAATGTATTTTACACGTTATACTTGTGCCCGCAGCCACCACTTCCTCAGGAAGTTCATTTCACACATAGAACACAAGTTCTTGCTGAGAACTTTATTCCAAGGAGTGCGCCTACACCAGCAATGGATAATCAAGACCTAAGCACCTTCCAGCACTGACTGGTACTTTGTTGACTGTGAAATGCTTTGGGCTGTCTGAAAGGTGCTATATAAATCCAAGTTCTTTCTTTCTTAACATAGTATCAAAGAGGACATCTGTCCTGCCAAAGCTTCCCCATTTGTTTACCTTCCTGAAGGAAACCTTTGGCAAAAAAGTGCCCCAAATAAAGTTGAGGAAAAGACTGCATGATTGTGAATTGACTCCTTGTCGCTGCTCCTGGTAATGCACAGATAGCTGATATCCACAGGCAGTGGTCTCATGTGCAGAATTGTGCCTCTATTATGTACAGAGACCTCAGGGACTGATGAAGGCTTTGGAATAGCTTTAAGCATCAATGTTCATGAAACGCAGGGTGCAGTATAACTGCAATCTTTTTAAGTACCTTGTTGCACTTGAACTCAGAGCAGAATGCACTTGAATCCCAGATGCACAAAAAAAAATTAACGTTCAGAGCATTTGGAAAACAGAAGCATGAATAACAACCGGAATAATCAAGCCCTCAAAGCATTAAATTGTACGACACAATTTACAATGGGTGTCCTGTCAAAAAAAAGCTATGAAAAGCGAGTTTGTCTCCGACAATATTCGAAACATTAATTTTAAATAAAGATGTATTTCACTTTCTGTCGACAGGCTCCTTGGCAAGATCCCTGCTACGTCAGTCTGTCTGAGAGTGTCAATAAAACAAGTGTTTCATGAGCAAATTGCTTTCAATGTTATATTGCCTGTTCCTTCGCAATCATACTGGTTACTCTGTCCTTTCTTTCCATTTCTTCCCACCCAACTATGCCCACGCTGTCCGCCACCCCTGCTCCAGTCCCCTTCTTCCTTCCTGGAATGAGAAATTGCTGAAGACTGTTTATTTTCGCTTCTTGCCTGGAAAGTGTTCTCTAATCAACGGTGGGACAAGGCTTAATTGCCAGTGCAGTCGGTATACAAGGCAACCGGGGGGAGGTAATATCAATTGCCCTTGCGACAAGGACTCCCAGAGGTCCATTAGAATTCACCACATACTCGAATTACTGATAACACTGGGCGGTCCTTCATGTCTGCTCATGCTGGACTTAGTGAAGACGGTTCTCAGCTGCCACTTGGCTTGACAGCGGCTGAGGGGCAAACTGGGTTTGAAAGCTCATTCAATAGAAAATCAATAGGGTCGCTGCTTTCGAAATACTTTACATGCCTTGCACGGCAATGGGAAAATAGACAGAATTGTCCAGTGTGCAGTTTTAAAAAAAAGCACAGTCTCTCTGTAGAAAAGGAAATGGAAGCTCAGTACCAGCTGTGGCTCAGTTGGTGACTGTCCCATCTCTGAGTCTGAACCTGAGAAAGAAAGATTTATAGTGCCTTTCAGGACATCTGAGTGTCTTAAAGAGCTTCACAGCCTGTAACATTCTTTTGACACAAAAGCAGAAATTGCCGGAGAAGCTCAGCAGGTCCATCAGCACCTGTGGAGAGAAATCAGAGTTAACGTTTCGGGTCCAATGACAACCATTCTTTCAGTTTTAAAATACTTTTGGCGTCTATTCACTGATGTAATGGGTGCCGTCATGTGAGAGGCTTGGCATTAAGAGCATTCAGGAGAAGGTGAGGACTGCAGATGATGGAGATTGGAGTCGAAAAGTGTGGCACTGGAAAAGCACAGCAAGTCAGGCAGCATCCGAGGAGCAGGAGAGTCAATGTTTTGAGTATGATGAAGAGCCCATGCTCGAAACATCGACTCTCCTGCTCCTTGGATGCTGCCTGACCAGCTTTGCTTTTCCAGCACTACACTTTTCGACTATAAGAAGTCCACCTTTATGAACTTAACATGATGCTGTACCTGACAAGTCAGTCTGTTATGGGTTCACAGAAGTAGAAATCAGTTGGTTTACTAGAAGGCTTGCTTTATACCTTATGATGTGCTTTAATGTTTTGAATAAACTGAGCCATGGTATTAGTCTCTCTGATGAGAGTTTAGACCATTATCATGAACATGAAATGAAAAGTCCTGGAAAGCATTGTTCTTCTGACATCCATTGTGCTCGTACAGTCAGCAAGCAAGTTATTCTACAAATGAAACTTATGGCCCATAGTCTTAAATCATACTAAAGTGCATGCAACAACATTTGCTGTCTTTGTTCAGTATAGCACCAAGAGTGTTGCAGCTTGCTAATAAGCGAACAAATCCCTATTGAGAGGCCTGCTCAATTAGTTTGTGAAAGACAAGTGGATATTAATACATCTGCCAGATTGATAGCAGAAAAGGGAAGGTTAAAGACATATCATCAGAATATCCACGAAATTCTCCAATTTAAATTGAGACACAGTAGACCTCCTAACAAAATTTGAAATATTTAAACAGAACTCAGAGCTATGATTTTTAGATTTGGGAATGTCTGATACAGAAAAGTAAACCATCAAGCTTTGATTAACAAATGGGAACAATGGTATGTACAGGGTTGACATATTAGAACTAACAGCCAAAGAGCTAAAAGATCCACAAAAGATACAGGCCATATTAGAAGAGTAATTCAGAGTCAGATTAATCTTCATTGACTAGAAGTCATATTACTTAAATTGAAGCCTTCAATTAAGTGCCAATTTACCAATTTGTACTCTTTCTGAAACTCAAGAACCACATGTAAAACCATAAAGGAAAGCCACCAATGGGTTCAATAAAAATGTGGGTACAATAAAAATGCAAGTACAAATTGCTAAAATTACAACCAGGGAAAGATGTTCACATTCAGGAGCCCACACAAGATACAAGGCATCCAGCTGAGGTGACAAATTATTGATAGCCATGGGTGAGATGCAAGAGACTGGAGACTGGCTAATGTTGTCCCATAGTTTAAGAATGGCTGAAAGGAAAAGCCAGGGAGCTATAGACCAGTGCATCTGATGTCATTGCTGGGCACGTTGTTGGCAGGGATTCTGAGGGACAGGATTTACAAGCATTTGGAAAAGTAAGGACTGATTAGGGATAGTCAGCATGGCTTTGTGCGTGGGAAATCATGTCTCATCAACTTGATTGAGTTTTCTGAAGAGGTGGCCGAAAAGATAGATGTTGTCTACATGGATTTAAGCAAGACCTTCAACAAGGTTATGTGCAGTAGGCTGGTTAGCAAGGTTAGATCAGATGGGATCCAGGGAGAGATAACCAATTGGATACAAAATTGGCTTGATGGTAGGAGGCAGAGGGTTGTTATTCAGTCTGGAAGCCTGTGACCAGAGGTGTGCCATAAAGATCGGTGCTGGGTCCTTTGCTGTTTGTTATTTATATGAATTGAATTGAATTGAATTTATTGTCACATGTACCGAGGCACAGTGAAGAGCTTTGTCTTTAAAGCAATATAGGCAGATCACAGAGTTAAGTAGCATAGATAGTACATAACAGGTAAACAGTGGCAAAAACAAAAACGCAGGTTCAGGCGAATGATAAGAGTTTGTGAGTCATAGAGTCTTCGAGTCAAAGAGATGTACAGCGCAGAAACAGACCCTTCAGTCCAACTCGCCCATGCCGACCAGATATCCCAACCCAATCTAGTCCCACTTGCCAGCACCTGGTCCTATCCCTCCAAACCCTTCCGATTCATATACCCCATCCAGATGCCTCTTAAATGTTGAAATTGTACCAGCATCCACCACATCCTCTGGCAGCTCATTCGATACACGTACCACCCTCTGAGTGAAAAAGTTGCCCCTTAGGTCTCTTTTATATCTTTCCCTTCTCACCCTAAACCTATGCCCTCTAGTTCTGGACTCCCCTACCCCAGGGAAAAGACTTTGTCTATTTATCCTATCCATGCCCTCATGATTTTATAAACCTCTGTAAAGTCACCCCTCAGCCTCTGATGCTCCAGGGAAAACAGCCCCAGCCTATTCAACCTCTCCCTAGTTCATTCAGTTTTCTAACAATAGGGTAAAAACTGTGTGTGTGTGAACAGGTTTCTGTACCTTCTCTCCAATGGTAGAGGTCGTAGAAAAGCATTGCCAGGCTGGGATGGATCTTTGAGAATGCTGACGGCCTTTCCTTGACAGCGGGCCTGGTAGATGGATTCTGTAGATGGGAGGTTGGCTTTTGTGATTGTCCGGGCCGAGTTCACACTCTCTGTAACCGTCTCCAATCTTGAATGGTACAGTTGCCATACCAGGTAGTGATACATCCAGACAGAATGCTCTCGATGGCACACCTATAAAAGTTGGCAAGGATATTTGCCGTCATGCCAAATGTCCTCAGCTGCCTGAGGAAGAAAATACATTGTTGGGCCTTTGTAACCAGGGTGTCCACATGAAGAGTCCAAGAAAGCATGTTGTGGATGACCACACCCAGGAGCTTGACACTCTCCACTCATTCCAGCTCTGTGCTGTTAATGTGTAGAGGGGCATGAGTAACATCCCTCCAAAAGTCAATAATGAGTTCCTTGGTTTTTCTGGCAATGAGAGCTAGGTTGTTCTCAGTGCACCATTTTTCCAGGTCTTCCACCTCCCGTCTATAGTCTGTTTCGTCGCCATCTGAAATTTTATAAATGATTTGGACGAGAATATAGGAGGCATAGTTGGTAAGTTTGTGAATGATATCAAACTTTGTGCTGTAGTGGACAGTGCAGAAGGTTATATAAGAATACAAGGGGATCTTGAACAACTGGGCCAGTGGACTCAGGAGTAACATATGGAGTTTAATTCATATTAACGCAATGTGTTGTATTTCGGTAAGACAAACTAGGGCAGGACTTACACAGTTAATGGTTGGGACCTGGCGAGCTTTGTCAACCAGAGAGACCCAGGGGTGAAGGTACGTAATTCGTTAAACATAGGGTCATAGGTAGACAGGGTGGTGAAGAAGGCATTTGTCGTGCTTGTGTTCACTGGTCAGAGGACTAAGTATAAGAGTTATGATGTTATGTTGTGGCTGTGCAAGATATTGATATGGCCACCTTTGGGGTTCTGCATGCAATTCTGGTCACCCTGTGATAGGAAGGATGTCATTAAACTGGAAGTGCGGTAACTATTGACAAGATGTGACTGAGACTGGAGGATATGGGTTACAAGATGCAACTGGATAGGCTGGAACAATTTTCCCTGGAGCGTAGGAGCCTGAGGAGGACCCTTGTAGAAGTTTATAAAATCATGAGGGGCATGGATAGGGTGAATAGCAAAGGTCATTTTCCTGGGGAAGGAGAGTCCAAAGCTAGAGAGCGTATGTTTAAGGTGAGAGGAGGAAGATTTAAAAGGAACCTGACGGGCAACCCTGAGGTGATGCAAATATGGAATGAGCTGCCAGAGGAAGTATTAGAGGTGGGGTGCACTTACAACATTTAAAAGATATTTGAGCAGGTGCATGGATTGGAAAGGTTTAGAGGGGTATGGGAACAAACACAGGGAAATGGGAACAGTTCTGCTTAGAATTCCTGGTCAGCATGAGTTGGACCGAAGAGTCTGTTTCCATGCTGTAGGACTCTATGACTCTATGTTCTGAGGTCTGTACACATGTTGGCACGACAATGAGACAGAACCAAGGACAAATCAGGTCCAACTTCCACTCAGCCCTGTTGAGTTGTGTAGCAGATCCTGAACAATTAGGAATGACAGACAATATCACAGAGGACTGGAGGCAATCAACAGGGTCTCGGGACAAAGTCAGAATTACACAGTCTAAATGTGTCAGCAAATTACATTTCAGATATCAGCTGCTCAACATTGCATTTTCATAGGTTTATTAAACACAATTGGTCCTATTCCTGCTCCCTTTGGCCAAACACCATCAACTCTTTTGCCATTATTTTTGTCATCAACGCTGTGATTTTCTCATTGTATCTCTTGTCTTCCAGCCTATCATAGACTTTCATTTTTGTTCTTTCTCTATCCTACCCCCTTTCTCGTTCTTAAAACTGAACACATTTCTAATGTTGGGGGTTAAGAGTGTGCTGCTGGAAAAGTACAACAGGCCAGGTAGTATCTGAGTGGGGAAGACCTTCGTCAGGAATAGCATGGATTGACGTTTCAGGCATGAGCCCTTCATCCTTTCTGATGAAGGGCTTATGCCCAAAACGTCAATTTTCCTGCTCCTCAGATGTTGCCTGACCTGCTGTGCTTTTCCAGCACCAAACCCTCGACCAGCATCTGCAGTCCTCACTTTCTCCACATTTCTAATATTCCCAAGTCTCCGGAAACCTAAGGTTTCAACTTTAATTTTCTCTCTCCACACATTCTGCCTGACCTACCGAATAATTCCTACATTGCCTGTTCTTAATTTTTCAAAAATTACCAGGTTATTTTGCATCCTTTAAAATTTACAAACAGAAGGACACAAAATTCCCCATCCAATAATGGCAATTTGTCAGTCAGCATGTGGGATTCTGGTACATTGATTGAAAAGGTAAAAGATAAAGACGGATCTTGACAAAATGTTGGTCAGTCTTCATTTTAAAGTGTGCAATTTTGGATACTGCATTACAGAGAGGATATTAAGGCCATGGAGGTCACTGGATAATAAGGCCATGGTATATTTACCAGGCAGAAAGGGATTGCAATTATAATGAGATTGATATAAGAAAGGTTTGTGTTCACTGGAGCAGTTAAGGTTAAAGAAGAATCTAATAGAGGTGCTCACAATTATTAAAAGGGTTTGTGTGAATAAATATTGGAAGATTATTTCAACTGTCCAGAGAATCAACAGTAAAAAAGAACAAACCTGTGAATGTCACTGAAGATGTAAAGGAGTTCAGACATTAAATGATTTACTGTTTGTGGATTAAATTGCATTTGACAAAAAAAAAACACAAGCAATTAATTCATAGGATCTGCTGGCAAGGGCATCATTCCCAGTACAGGCAGTTTAGCGTTTAGAAGAATGAGAGGAGATCTAATTGAGGTATATGCAATGCTAAGGGGGATTGTCAAAATAGATATAAAGAGGATGTGTCCCCTTGTGGGGCAATCTAGAATGAGAGGTTGCAGATCTAGGATAATGGGTAGCAGATTTAAAAAAGAGATGAAGGGAAATTACTTCTGTCAAAGGGTTGTGAATCTGTGGAATTCACTACCCTAGCATGCAGTGAAGGCCACAAATTTGAGCAAATTTAAATTTAAAATTGAAACCGAGATGATTTGATTTAGTTTGAATTATTGTTGTTACATGTACCTGAGTACAGTGGAAAGCTTTGTTTTGCGAGCAGTACAGGCAGATCATCGTTAAACAGGGACATACAGATGATAGGGTGCTGAGACAGTGCGAGACATACAGGTTACACTGCACAGGAGGTGCGTGAAGCAAGGTCAACATTAGACTTGAAATTCGAGAAGTCCATTCAGCTGTCTAATAACAGCAGGGAAGAAACTGTTCTTGAACATGTTGGTGATAGTGTTCAAGCTTCTGTACCTTCTGCCTGACAGAAGCGGTTGGAAGGGAGCATTAGCGGGTTGGGAGGGAATTTTGATGATGTTGGCAGTTTTTCAATGGCAACGAGAAGTGTAGATGGACTCCATGGTTGGAAGGTTTGCTTGCATGATAGACTGGGTTGATTTCACAATTTTCCGTAGTTTCATCCAGTCCTGGGCAGAGCTGTTGCCATACCAAAACATTATGCGCCCCGATAGAATGCTTTCTATGGTGCATCTGTAAAGATTGGCGAGAGTCCTTATGGACATGTTAAATTACCTAAGCCTCCTGAGGGAGAAGAGGAGTTGTTGTACCTTTTTGAATGTCACATCTAGGTGAGATCATCCATGATCACATGGAATGGCACAGCAGGCTCAAGGGGCTGAATGGCCTACTCCTGCTCCTAGTTTAAGATTACTTACAGTGTGGAAACAGGCCCTTCAGCCCAACAAGTGCACACCGACCCGCTGAAGCGCAACCCACCCAGACCCATTCCCCTACATTTATCCCTTCACCTAACACTATGGGCAATTTAGCATGGCCAATTCACCTCACCTGCACATTTTTGGACTGTGGGAGGAAACTAGACCACCTGGAGGAAGCCCACACAGACACGGGGAGAATGTGCAAACTCCACACAGACAGTCTCCTAAGGCGGGAATTGAACCCCGGTCTCCGGCACTGTGAGGCAGCAGTGCTAACCACTGTGCCACTGTGCCACCCACATAGATCTTATGTTCCTGCCAATATACTGCCCATCCTTAATGGCCTTTGAGAAGGAGAGTCACAAGCTCAAGGAGAATTGCGTTGATCATGTTCCCAAACATCACTTCCCTTGTCCAGGATTTTGACCTGACCTGAACCTGAGAAAGATGCCATATAAATGCGAGTAGAGCACAAGGATCTATGGTAATTCACAGTAATATTAGTAATATAAGGAAAATAAATAATTCTGTAATGAATTACAATGCTTTTCTAGTCTTCCAGTCTTCAGTGCAAAGATGTGCAGGTTAGGTGGATACTAAATTGCCCATAACTATGGGAAATGCAGGGTTACAGGGATAAGGTTGGGGGGGATGCTCTCCAGAGGATCAGTTTGGTCCTAATGAGCTGAATGGCCTACTTCAACACTTTAGGGATTCAATGATCCTATGATTATGCTTATCTGGATATGCTATGTCTACTCCTGATAAACTTTCATCCCTTTAATTATGAAGGTTCTATCCATCTCTGCCTTAAAACTATTCACAGACTCTTCAGGAAAAGACCTCCAAAATATCATGACCTTCTGAGAGGAAATAAAATCTTCTCCCCTCCATCTTAAATGGTCAGTCCTTTACTCTTAAACAGTGACCCCCTGGTTTTAGATTCTCCCACACGAGAAAACATCTCTATATCTTCCCTGTGACAATTATTCGGGATTTGATATGTTTCATTCAACTTTAACGTGCTAAACTCCAGCAGATACAAGTGCAACCTTTCTTCATAAGACAACCTGGGTGTGAGACTGAAATTCCTCCAACCCATTTAAATATTTCCTTGAACGAGGAAACCCAATACTGCAAGCTGCCCTCCAGATGCAATCGCCCCAGTGCTGATGCGAAACCTTTGGTACTTTTGAATTCAAATCCCCTTTGCTATAAATGATAAGGTTTCATTACTTCTCCTAATTCCATAATTCTGTTAATTCTTTCCTTCTTTCTTTCTGAAATGCCCACACTTCCTTTCCAAATGCAAAAGTTTCAGTTACATCCCCACAGCGGTTAATCGTGCACTTTCTTCTCTGAGTAAATTCCGTCGTGTGTGAGGAAATGTCACCTCTTGACAGTTATTGTTACTTGCTCACAGCAACACGGTGGGTGTCTGACTCAACTGGGATGTAGGTGAATATTAATTGTAGGATTCAGTTCTTGCTTTTTTCTATCTAAGTTGCTTTTTTCAATGCATAGTCTAATCAAACTAAAGCAAGGCTCAAAGGCTTATAGTCGCCGTACATTACATGTGAAATGAGAAAGCAAGAATAACATTGTGTTAGCAGCTTATTAAATGTCAAGGGTACGTTATCTATCTATATACACAAAGGGAAACGTCTCCAACCACAAACAAGGAATTAATCCTCCAGCTAATATTAGATAATTTGCCCAAGGCGTTTAATAAAGTATGCAAATCCATTCAGAATTGCCATATACTGTGTTCTGAATTAGCAAAAGATATGGATTGCAACAAAAAAATTAATTTAACACATGGCTTCATATTTGATTTTCATGCAAGCAGATTAGAAATTAGGTGTCTTCTTGTTTTTATTTCTTGCCTTCCCTATTCGATGTGAGAAAAGTAAACGACTTAGGACCGAGACACACATACACGTACACACAGGCACACACACAGACATAGAAACGCAAGCAAATACAGACACATATGCACACACATTCTCCTGCTTTCGCCCCATAACCCCTGATCCCCTTGACAATCAAGAACCTATCTATCTCCGTCTTAAATGTACTCAATAACCTGGCCTCCACAGTCTTCTATGCCATGAATTTCATACGCACACATACACACATGCACTCTCAGACACACGCACATAGACATGGGCATGGATACCAATATACAGAAACACAAGTAGACCTAAACACACATACATTCACAGACACGCACACACATGTAGACACACAGGTGTACACATGCACACTGGAAATTCATCATCATTTCTTCAATAGACACATGTAATACTTCTTGATTAAAGCAGTTGCTCACACAAGCTAGCCTCATCACAAGATGTGGTGGAGAACTCTGCTCACTCTGATCTGGAACAGTATCAGAGGGATATTGATGGACTGAAGAGTCAAGTACCTCAGGGTTTTCTTTCTGAAATGATGAAATTGGTCTTAGTACATGAGGGAGGTGACGGCTTAGTGGTATTATTGCTGGCATGTTAATCCAGAGACTCTGGGGACCCAGGTTCAAATCCTGCCAAGGCAGATGTTGGAATTTGAATTCAATAAAAGCCTGCAATGATGTCTAATGATGACTATGAAACCACTGTGGGGAAAATCAATCTGGTTCACTAATGCCCTTCAGGGAAGGAAACTGCCATCCTTACCTAGTCCAGTCTACATGCTGTGTCTCCAGACCTTTAACAATGTGGTTGACTCTTAACTGCCCCCTGGGCAGTTAGGGATAGGTGATAAATGCTGGCCTGACTAGTGACGCCCTCTTCCTGTGAATGAATTTGTAAAAATTAGGCGGTTTTCAGGCTCATTCCCTGGGCAACTCTCCTGGTTAGGAACATCTGAGCAAAAGACAGTGGTGTTGTTATCATATCACTGGGCTAATAATCGAGGACCCTACAGTAATATCTAGGGCATTGGTTCAACTCCCACCATTGCAGATGGTGAAATTAGAATTCAATTAAAAAAAATCTAGAATTAAAATTTAGCCTAATAGTTACCACACATTTATTAACCATTCTCATAAACATCCATAAGACCATAAGACATAGGAGCAGAAATTAGGCCATTCAGCCAATCGAGTCTGCTCTGTCATTCAATTGTGGCCAATAAGTTTCTCACGACCCATTTTCCCGCTTTCTCCCCGTAACATTTGACCCCCTTGACAATCAAGAACCTATCTATCTCAGTCTTAAATATACTCAATGACCTGACCTCCACAGCCTCCTGTGGCAGTGAATTCCATAGATTCACCCTCTCTGGTTCACTGATGCCCTCGCAGAAAAGAAATCTATCATTTGTACCTGGTTTGACTGGCGTGTGACCGTGTGCTCACAGTATCGTGATTGACTCTTTACAATCTCCTGGATATGGCCCTACCAAGCCACTCAGATCAAGGGATGACAAATGCTGGTTCCAATCAGCAATCCTCACAACTCAAGAATGACTGAGAAATAGACATGCATTAATTCTTCTTTTTCAGATTTGCTAATTTTATGCAGGGATAAAGTTTAATGAACCTCTGAGTTAAATGTGATGAACCTTTCACATCACTTTTCTAGGAGGTAGCAGCTTATACAGTTCAAAATATAGCCATCTGAAGAAATTGTTAATAAACGCTGTTTGAAAGTAATCCAGAAATCTGGCCTGAGTTTGTATGAAGAACTGAAGAATCCATACAAGTAGATTGTGGAAGGAATGGAGACAGCAGGCTGAAATAGATGGGAAAGAGGAATCTGAAGAACGATGGGTTTAGATTGAACAAATGAAAAGCCAGGTTTGGGAGCCTCAAAGCCAAGGTGATAGTTATAGAGTCATAGAGATGTATAGCACAGAAACAGAACCTCTGGTCCAACTCGTCCATGCCGACCAGATATTCCAAATTAATCTAGCCCCATTTGACAGTATTTGGCCCATGTCCCTCTAAACCCTTCCTATTTATATTCCCATCCAGATGCCTTTTAAATGTTGCAACTGTACCAGCCTCCACCACTTCCTCTGGCAGCTCATTCCATACACGTACCACCGTCTACATGAAGGAGCTGCCTATTTAAATCTCTCTTCTCTCACCTTAAACTTATGCGATCTAGTTTTGGTCCCTCCTATCCTGGGGGAAAGACATTGACTATTCACTTTATCTGTGCTCTCCATGATTTCATAAACTTCTATTAAGTCACCCCTCATCCTCTGACACTCCAGCTAAAGCAGCCCCCAGCCTATTCAGCCTCTCCCTATAGCTCAAACCCTCCAATTCAGCCACAGGCTTTCTTTGAACCCTTTCAAGTTTCACATCGTCTTTCTTATAGCATGATTCGGAGATGCCGGTGTTGGACTGGGGTGTACAAAGTTAAAAATCACACAACACCAGGTTATAGTCCAACAGGTTTAATTGGAAGCACACTAGCTTTCGGAGCGACACTCCTTCATCAAGACAATCACCTAAAATTGAACGCAGTATTCCAAAAGTGGCCCATTCAATATCCTATACAGCTGCAACATGGCCTCCCGATTCCTGTACTCAGTGCTCTGACCAATGAAGGCAAGTGTGCCAAATGCCTTCTTCACTAACCTATCTACCTGCAATGCCACTTTCAAGGAACTATGTACCTGCACTCCAAAGTCTCTTTGCTCGGCAGAAGACTTCCCAAATTGAGTAAATTGAAGACTCAAAGTACATTTCAAAGTAGTAACATATTCCCTCCAGCTGAGTACTCCCTTTCTTTTCTGAAAAGGATCTATTGAAGGACAATACTTACATGGGGATTGTGGAAGATTTACTTCTACAGGTAGACAGGGCTCCAGGTGAAGTAACAACAACTCCAGGGCAGTCTTTTATTACACACAGTACACCCCATTGTTGAAGAGACTCTGATCAGGCTAGGTACAGATGAAACATCAGCAGATATTTCAGTCACCAATAGCCACATTTAAGGCTTACTTCAGTTCTGAAAACCTTCTTATTGTATGCACCCAGTCCAACCAGTGATCTCAACAGCCAGCAGCCTTGGGACATGCTATTGAGGATTTATATGAGATGACCAACTCGTGCAATGAATGAGGGACAAACTCATTTAAATTCTTGACAACATGGTCCCTGTTTGCAGTGTGAACAAGACGTGATGGGAGAACAGGCAATCCAGCATGAGATGCGGGCTGGGCAAAAATTATATACCTCAAATACTGCACAGTTTGTTGCATTAGTCTGTCCAATTATTATACTTTTTAATACATGTACCTCAACATGAAGATACTTATTATTTAATCAAATGGCCACATGTAATGTCAACAGTTGCTTCAGTTGCGAGTCAATTTCTTCTCAAATACCACATGGCTGAGTAGACAGTTGAGGGTGTGAATGAGAAGTTGAAAAGTGTGGGGCAGGAACAGCACAGCAGGTCAGGCAGCATCCAAGAAGCAGGAAGATCAACATTTCGGGCATAAGCCATTCCTGATGAAGCTTATGCCTGAAATGTCGATTTTCCTGCTCCTCGGATGCTGCCTGACCTGCTGTGCTGTTCCAGCACCACTCTGATCTAAACTATCAGAGTAGGGAAGTCATACTGCAGCTGTACAAGGTGCTGGGGAGACCACATGTGGAGTACTGTGAGCCGGTCTGGTCCCCTTACTTAAGCAAAGATATCACTTCATTGGAGGCAGTTCAGGGAGGGCTCACAAGGATAATCCTTGGTATAGAGAGATTGTCTTATGAGCAAAGGCTAAACAGGTTGGGACTCTAGAAGAATGAGAGATGATCTCATTAAGCATATCAGATTCTTAAGGAGATTGACAGAGTAAATGCTGAGAGGACGTTTCCTCTTATAGGAAAGTCTAGAACCAGAAGTCTCAGAATAAAGGGGCACGAATTTAAGACTGAGGTGAGGAAGAATTTCTTCTCTCACAGGGTTGTGGGTGTTTGGAATGCCTTGCCACATTTTGGGGGCAGAGTCCTTGAGTATATTTACGGCTGAGATAGATTCTTGATCAGTCGAGGAATCAAAGGTTTTGGGGAAAGGGCAGGAAAGTGGGCTTGAGGACTATCAGATCAGCCATGATCCTATTGAATGGGGGACAGCATTGAGAGACTGAATGGCCTACTCTTATTCATATTTTTTTCTGGTCTATGGGAGAAAAAAGAGGCCATTTTGCCCTTCAAGCCTGCTCCACCATTCAATACGAGACTATGATCTGAGGATCTGATCTCCCATGAGGAGAAACATCCTCTCAATATTTACCCAGTCAAACAACTAATCTGTTTGTGTTCTCAGTTCCATTTTCCTGTCTGCTTCCCTGACCCTTGACTCCTTTGTCTGTTAAAAATCAGAGTTGAATAATTTTTAAAAAAACAGTCTCCACTAACTTCTGAGGAAGAGAATTTACCTAAAAAAATTCTCCTCATCACTGTCTTAAAAGAGAGATCTCTTGTATATGGTCCCTAAATTTATTCTTCCCATCAAGAAAAAAAATCCATTGGATATCCAGCGTATCCAGTTTTCTTAAGGTCTTATATGTTTCAATAAGGTCATCTCTCATTCTTCTACACTCCAGTTCCCCCTCATCTCAGGCTTAAATTGGCTCCCCTTTATTCTGAGACTATGATCTGAGGATCTGATCTTCCATGAGGAGAAAAATCCTCTCAATATTTACCCTATCAAGCCCCTGAAGAATCCTGTGCCTTCAATGATGTTATCTCTCATTCTTTTACATTCAAATGAGTAGAGTCCCATCCTATTTAATCTAACAGTCTCTCTGAGGACCATCCTAACGAATCTTCTCTGAAATCCTTCCAATGAAATTATATCTTTCTCTAAATATGGGACCAAACTTGCTCACAGTACCCTACTTGCATTCTCACCGGTACCTAGAACAGTTGGGTAAGACTTCCCTACTCTCAACCTCCTGAAATTGGGATCAACATTCCATCAACCTTCCTAATTACCTGAGTGTGCTGGCTTTCTGTGTTTCATGTACATTGTGTAAGCATTCCCAAATCCCTTTGTGTTGCAGCTTTCTGAAGTTTCTCTCTTTTAAATAATACTGTTCTCTCTTCCAAAATGAACAACCTCATATTTTACCCATTTGCCAATGTTCAGCCCACTTTCTTAAGCTATCAATATCTGTCTGTAATCTATTTGTGGAGGGCAGCTATGAGTTAATCACATTGCTATGAGTCTGGAGTCACATGTAGGCCAGACCAGGTAAAGATGGCAGTTTCCTTCCCTAAAGGACAACAGTGAACCAGATGGGCTTTTCCAACAATTGACAATTGATTCATGGTCATCATTAGATTCTTAATTCCAGATTTTTAAATTGAATTCAAATTCTACCATTGTGGGATTTGAACCCACATCCCGAAAACTCACCTAGATCTATAGCCCAGTGATAACACCATTAGGCCAATACTTCTCCTTTAACATGGCTGATCTGAGGAAGAACCACTCAGTTTCCCCACTCAGTTTCCTGCAGATTAGCCAATTCTCTACTCCCTGACATTAGCAGAAGGATTCTGACAAGTGATAGGTTCCCACGTTATTCTTGATTGCACCATTGAATCGTCTAATTGTGTGGGGGGTGGGGCTGTATGTGTATTACACTCAGCATTCTCACCTCTGAACCCAGTTCAGCAAGCACCCACCGTGATGGCAGTTGAGAACAGGGGAGGCAATGGCCTTGTCATATTACCACTGGACCAGACAGGATTCGAGAGTGTGGGGATGGAAAAGTACAGCATGGGAGACAGCATCCGATGAGCAGGAGAATCGACGTTTGGGCATTAGCCCTTCATCAGGAATGAGACTTGTAGGCGGGTGGACTGAGAGATAAATGGGAGGGAGGTGGGGCTGGGGGGAAGGTAGCTGGAAATACAGCAGGTAGACGAAGGTAGGAGAGAAGGTGATAGTTCGGAGAGGAGGGTGGAGTGGATAGATGGGAAAAGTGACGGACAGGTCAAGAGGGCTGTGCCGAGTTGGAGGTTTGGAGATGGGATAAGGTGGGGGAGGGGAAATGAGGAAACTGGTGAAATCTACATTAATTCCGTGTGGTTACAGGGTCCAAAGGCGGAATATAAGGTGTTCTTCCTCCAGGTGTCGGGTGGTAACAGTTTGGTGATAGAGGAGGCCCAGGACCTGCATGTCCTTGGTGGAGTGGGAACGGGAGTTGAAGTATTCAGCCATGGGGCAGTGGGGTTGGTTTGATGTGGGTATCCCAGGGATGTTCGCTACCACAATCCGCAAGTTGGCGTCCCATCTCCCTGATGTAGAGGTGACCACATCGGGTGCGACAGATAGAGTAGATGACATTGGTGGAGGTACAGGTAAATTTCTGCTGGATGTGGAAGGGCCCTTTGGGGCATTGGATGGAAGTGTGGGGGGGGTTGGTGTGGGCACAGGTTTTGCACTTCCTGTGGTGGCAGGGGAAAGTGTCAGAAGTGGTGTGAGGGCTGGTGGGGGGGGGGCGTGGACCTGAAAAGGGAATTGCGGAGGGAATGATCTCTCTGGAACACTGGTAGAGGTAGGGAGGGAAATACATCTCTAATGGTAGGTGGCAGAAGTGGTGGAGGATGATGCAATGCATCTGGAGGTTGGTGGGTTGAAGATGAGGACTGGGGAGGGGTGGGGAGGGTTCTGTCCCTCTTGCATTGAGAGGGGTGGGGTTCAAGTGTGGGAAGTGGAGGAGATACACTGGAGGGCATCGTCGACCATGTGGGAGGAGAAATTGCGGTATTTGAAGAAGGAGGCCATCTGGGATTTTGTATGGTGGAATCGGTCATACTGGGAACAGATGTGGGAGCGGTGGAGGAATTGGGAATAAGGGATAACATTTTTACAGGAGGAGGTGTCGTCCAGGTAGCTGTGGGAGTCCATGGGTTTGTAGTGGATGTCCATGGTTAGTCTGTCTCCGGAAATGGAAATGGAGAGATCCAGGAAAGGGAGGGATGTGTCCAAGATGGTCCAGGTGAATTTGAGGTCGGGGTAGAAGGTGTAACATTGTGGGGATCGAGGTTTGAATCCACCATGGAAGATGGTGGAATTTGAATTCAATAAAAATCTGGAATTAAGAGTCTAATGATGACTGTGAATCCATTGCAAATTGTTGGAAACTCCCATCTGGTTTACTAATGTCCTTTAGAGCAAGTAACTACCACCTTTACCTGGTCTGGACAACATGTGACTCCAGCCCCATAGCAATGTAGAATCTTATCTGCCCTCTGGTCAATTGGGAGTGGGTGATAAATGCTGACCAGATGGTTTTTCCAACCAGCAATTCATAGTCTTCACTTGATTCTTAATTCCAAATATTTTTATTGAATTCAAATTGCACCATCTGCCATGCTGGGATTTGAATCCAGTTCCCCAGAATGCTATCTGGTTTTCTGAATTAACAGTCCAGCAATAATACTGCTAGACGATTGCCTCCCCAGTATCGTTATTTTCAAAGTTCTTCACAGCAAGATCCCACAAACTGCACTAATCAGATCTATTCCTGATAAAGGGCTTTTGCCCGAATGGTCAATTTTCCTGTTCCTCGGATGCTGCCTGACCTGCTGTGCTTTTCCAGCACCACTATAATCTAAACTCTGGTTTCCAGCATCTGCAGTCCTTGTTTTTACCTAATCAGATAATCTGTTGATTTTGTTTTCGGTTTTGAGTAAGTGTAGGGCACTGACCTCTGGGGTTAACTCTGAAAACCTGAGGCAAAAGCTGCCCATTTGGCTGAAAGTAAAGCATGGAATAATTATTAAACAGGAAACTATGTAAAAATGTGCTGAGCTTGCCTTGAACCTTCCTCCATCATGTAAGTTAACATTTTCTCTGATCCCTGAAGATGCAGTTGTTACTGACAAATTGCCATCATCCTAGCATTTAATGCACCTGTCTTCCTCAGAACAGTGCAATGGGATCTTTTGTATCCATCTGGGAAAGCAGCCTGGCTTCTCAGGGTTAATACTTCATGCAAAAGACTGTACCCCTGACAGTACAACAACCCCCTCCATATTTAACTGGAATGTCTATTGAGATCGTGTGGTCAAGACTGGGAAATGTGGCCTGAACGTACATCTGATTGAGACTTCGTGCAATCACCG
The DNA here is from genome assembly GCF_004010195.1 of Chiloscyllium plagiosum. Classification (NCBI taxonomy): domain Eukaryota; kingdom Metazoa; phylum Chordata; class Chondrichthyes; order Orectolobiformes; family Hemiscylliidae; genus Chiloscyllium; species Chiloscyllium plagiosum. The sequence continues at coordinate 10,969,757 of NC_057710.1, forward strand.
AGCTACGGCCGAGTATTTTCTTTCTTATTCTCTTTCCCTTTTCTTTCCACCTTTTTCTCTTACCCTTCCAGTCCCTCTGTCTCTCTTTGTATCTATCTATCTTTCCTTATCTTTCACTCTCTTTTATTTTCTCTCTTTCTTTTGTTGAGATTTTGCATCAAGTATTTCTTCAGCTTTCGAGACCTTTTAAGATGAAGTACTGGAGTGTTCCCTTCAGTAGAGGCATCACAGATTAAATTCAGCCTCGTCTGATGCGAGTGACATTCTCCTCCTTTTCCTGGCTATAACTACTCTGACAGAAATCAGATTTGGCAACTTCAGACCAGTTCATAGTCCAGAGCATAATGCAGCCTATAAGTCAGCTCTTATTGTCACTTCCAATCAGAGAGGCCACAGGAATGGGTGATTCCAGTGAAGGAGTCACATTGAAGTGCAGTCTTTTGGTGAGGCACAGTGAAATCATTGAGCCAGAGCAAAATAGAGAGAGAAAGATCTATCCCTTGCAGCTAGATGTGATGTGTTTGGGAATGCTAAATGTTGACACTTGGTTGAAATCTAACTTTATGATATGTGAAAAGTCTTGTAACTCATGCACTGTTGCTACCAGTGTAAGACTTTTATTTTCTTATTTCTATCATTGAGAGCAAAGAGTTTGGTTTACTTTGATTCTTATCTCCAGAATGTCCTAAAGTGTTTCACAGAAAATGGATTGTGGTCTGGTGTTGGGATGGAAGCAGACAGTGTTTTTAGCTGTTGCATGTGTGAGACAGTCTTTGACTTATAGACTTATAGAGTCACAGAGAGCTACCGCATGGAAACAGACGCTTCAGTCCAACTCATTCATGCTGACCAGATATCCTAACCTAATCTAAACTTATTTGCCAGCACTTGGCCCATATTACTCTTAACCCTTCCTATTCATATACTCATCCAAATACTTTTTAAATGCTGTAATTGTACCAGCCTCCACCACTTCCACTGACAGCTCATTCCATACACGTACCACCCTTTGCATGAATAGTTTCCCTAAAGTTCCTTCTAAATGTTTCCCCTCTCACTGTAAACCTATGCCCTCTAGTTATGGACACCCTCACCCCAGGGAAAAGACCTTGTCTATTTACCCTATCTATGCCCCTCATGATTTTCTAAACCTCCATAAGGTCACCCCTTAGCCTCCAAGGAAAACAGCCCCAGCCTATTCAGCCTCTCCCTATAGCTCAAACCCTCCAACCCAGGCAACATCCTTTGTAAATCTTTTCTGAATCCTTTCAAGTTTCATAACATCCTTCCTATAGGAGAGAGACTAGATTTGCACACTTATGAGAGAATGAGAGAGGTTGAGGAGAGGGTGGCTGGGAGAAGAGGAGAGATGATGGTTACAAACAGCAAAGGGAGAAGGATATCACAATTTGAGGCTAGTTAGGGAGGGGCTTTGGAGAGCTGCATTTGGAAAGACTTTGCACCATTGAAATATGCAGCAGTCGTGTGACTTCCATTATGAGTTTCTCTCACTCTAGATTGAGTGGCCTAACCTCATCACTTGAAACATGGAGCTGAATATTTCCATTTTTTTGTCAGTGTTTCTCCATGAGATTCGAGGTATATGGTGACTTTTAGAAGCACAGGGTAGGCCATTCAACAATCTGAGCCTCCTGCACTGTTCAATATGATCCTGTCTGATTATCTAACTTGGTCCCCAGTTTCTGCTTTCTCTCCACAACCTTTGATCCTTTTCACCCCAAGAACCATACCTCAAAATACCTCAAACTGCGACTGTACAGAACATTTGTTAGGCCACTTTTGGAATATTGCGTGCAATTCTGGTCTCCTTCCAATCAGAAAGATGTTGTGAAACTTGAAAGGGTTCAGAAAAGATTTACAAGGATGTTGCCAGGGTTGGAGGATTTGAGCTACAGGGAGAGGCTGAACAGGCTGGGGCTGTTTTTCCTGAAGCGTCGGAGGCTGAGGGGTGACCTTATAGAGGTTTATAAAATTATGAGGGGCATGGATAGGATAAATAGACAAAGTCTTTTCTCTGGGGTGGGAGAGTCCAGGATGACAGGGCATAGGTTTAGGGTAAGAGGGGAAAGATATAAAAGAGACGTAAGGGGCAACATTTTCACGCAGAGGGTGGTATGTATATGGGATGAATTACCAGAGGAAGTGGTGGAGGCTGGTACAATTGCAATACTTAAAAGGCATTTGAATGGGTATATGAATAGGAAGGGTTTGGAGGGATATGGGCTGGGTGCTGGTAGGTGGGACTGGATGGGGTTGGGATATGTGGTCGGCATGGACGGGTTGGACCGAAGGGTCTGTTTCCATGCTGTACATCTCTATGACTCTAAGAACTATACCTAACACCTTCTTGAAAACATTCAATGATTTGGCCTCAAGTGCTTTTTGTGGCAGAGAATTCCATAGGTTCACCACTCTCATCATCTCCATCCTAACCCATTTCCCTAGACTGATTCTGGACTGCCCTTCCTGCATTTACCCTATGTGATCTCGTTAGAATTTTATAGGTTTCCAGTAGATCCTGCTCATTCTTCTAAACTCCAGTGAATATAGTCCTAACCAATCCAGACCCTCTTCTGGCTGGAAGGGTCAAATGAGCTAGTCTTTCTTTCTCTGAAGATTGCTGTTGTTCCTCCATCTCACATCCCATACATCTCCAGCACCAGCTCCCATTGTGAAGAGCACAGCATGCTACAGTAATGCAGCACACCCTTATTGTATTACTCTGCAAGGTTTCACCAGAGTCTTATCTTAATCTTAACCTCACCTTAAGAAGACCTTTAGTCTGTCCTAATAGTGGGAGCATGAGCAGTCATTGGGTTAGGGTAAGGGTTGTGTCAGTCTGAGGATTTCAGGAAGGTGTTACCCTCACATATGGAGGGGCCTCCTTGGCTCCCAGAAGCCATTCCTGTATGGCCTGAGAAATTCAAAAGTCACATGAGGCCAGCTTATAGTCCAACAGGTTTATTTGAAAGCACAAGCTTTCGGAGTGTTGATCCTTCATCAGGTGAAGTCATAGAATTCTTGCAGTGTGAAAACAGGCCATTTAGCCCATTGGGATCACACTGACCCTCTGAAGAGCATCCCACTCACACCCAACTCTCTATCCTCTCCCTGTGACCCTGCATTTCTCATAGCTAACGTACCTAGCCTGCAGATCCCTGGACACTATGGGGCAACTTAGCATGGTAAAAACAATGACTGCAGATGCTGGAAACCAGATTCTGGATCAGTGGTGCTGGAAGAGCACAGCAATTCAGGCAGCATCCGAGGACAGGCAAAATCGACGTTTCGGGCAAAAGCCCTTCATCAGGAATAAAGGCAGAGAGCCTGAAGCATGGAGAGAAGTAGGGTTAAAATCAACGAGGTAAAAACAATGACTGCAGATGCTGGAAACCAGATTCTGGATCAGTGGTGCTGGAACAGCACAGCA
>NC_057710.1:10973319-11034764 GCF_004010195.1 Chiloscyllium plagiosum
CCAGTCTCCCCAATGTAGAGGAGGCCGCATCGGGAGCAACGGATACAATAAATGATATGAGTGGATGTGTAGGTAAAACTTTGATGGATGTGGAAAGCTCCTTTGGGGCCTTGGATGGAGGTGAGGGAGGAGGTGTGGGCGCTGGTTTTACAGTTCCTGCGGTGGCAGGGGAAAGTGCCAGGATGGGAGGGTGGGTCGTAGGGGGGCGTGGACCTGACCAGGTAGTCACGGAGGGAACGCTCTTTGCGGAAGGCTGAGAGGGGTGGGGAGGGAAATATATCCCTGGTGGTGGGGTCTGTTTGGAGGTGGCGGAAATGTCGGCGGATGATTTGGTTTATGCGGAGGTTGGTAGGGTGGAAGGTGAGCACCAGGGGTGTTCTGTCCTTGTTGCGGTTGGAGGGGTTGAGTCTGAGGGCGGAATTGCGGGATGTGGATGAGATGCGTTGGAGGGCATCTTTAACCACGTGGGAAGGGAAATTGCGGTCTCTAAAGAAGGAGGCCATCTGGTGTGTTCTATGGTGGAACCGCTCCTCCTGGGAGCAGATACGGTGGAGGCGGAGGAATTGGGAATACGGGATGGCATTTTTGCAAGAGGTAGGGTGGGAAGAGGTGTAATCCAGGTAGCAAGAGGTAGGGTGGGAAGAGGTGTAAGCAAGAGGTAGGGTGGGAAGAGGTGTAAGCAAGAGGTAGGGTGGGCCCACTGAACCTGCACATCTTTAGATTGTTGGAGGAAACTGGAGCACCCAGAAGAAACCTATGCAGACAAGGGGGGAAATGTGCAAGCTCTACACTGGTAGTCACTCAAGGCTGGAATCGAACCGTTGATGCAGCAGTGCTAACCACTGAGCCAACACTCCACATGAAGTGACTTCACCTGACAAAGGAACAGCACTCTGAAAGTTTGTGATTTCAACTAAACCTGTTGGACTATAACTTTGTCCATCCCAGTCCAACACCAGAACCTCTACTTCATATATGGCCTGAGAAGCTTAGAAGGACACAGGAGCCTGTGAGTTCTCAAATATGTATGTATCGTGGTTGCTCCAAAATATCCAGCATTCAAAATCTGTCATCAATAGAGATCACATTGAGGGAGTGGAAGCATTTTCCATTGATAAGATTTGCAGGTTGGTGACATGAGAGTGGTGTCAATAGCTCTCGGCACCCTGGGGAAGCCAGGGATGCTGGAGAATCGGATAGGCCCTGTCATGGGTAACAGGTTATAAACCACTGGAGAAAATGGTGTCAGTGACATCCCGGATATGTTTCTGAGTCGGGGATTTGGAGGTTCCCTGCTGCTCCTCGAAATGAGTCAGTGATATAAGGATTCAGGGCACTGATGGCCACCCACTCTGTGCACAAGTTAGTGGGAAAGGTTACATAGAGTCATAGAGATGTATAGCATGAAAACAGACCCTTCGGTCCAACCTGTCCATGCCAACCAGATATCACAACCCAATCTAGTCCCACCTGCCAGCATCTGACCCATATCCATCCAAATGCCTTTTAAATGCTGCAATTGTACCAGCCTCCACCACATCCTCTGGCAGTTCATTCCATGTACGTACCAATCTCTGCATGAAAATGTTGCCCCTTAGGTCTCTTTTATATCTTTACCCTCTCACCCCAAGCCTAAGCCCTCTAGTTCTGGACTCCCCGACCCCAGGGAAAAGACTTTGTCTATTTATCCTATCCATGCCCCTCATAATTTTGTAAACCTCTATAAGGTCACCCCTCAGCCTCCGACGCTCCAGGAAAACAGCCCCAGCCTGTTCAGCCTCTCCCTATAGCTCAAATCCTCTAACCCTGGCAACATCCTTGTAGTTCTTTTCTCAACCCTTTCAGGTTTCACAACATCTTTCCAATAAGACGGAGACCAGAATTGCATGCAATACATTAACAGTACACTATTTACTTGCTGCCTTCTCGGTGGTTAACCTTGGTTCGATTTTGCCTATTAGCGGAGGATGGGAAAGTGGAATCTGAAACATAAGCATACCAGCCACGGTTTTATTAAATGGCAGAACAGGCTGAAGAGACTGAGTGGTCTCCGGCTGTATGTTCATAAGTGCTCCTTCAACACACGACAGGCATCTTGGGATTAAAATAGTTAGGTGGCTGTTTTTGTCCTGTTTTTGTGCTGTTAATCTCCATGACTGAATTTTTAAAAAAATTGTTCGAAGGTTGTAGGTATTGCTGCCAAGAACAGCCCAGAGGCTGTGGAGTCAAGATTAGAGTGGTGTTGGAAAAGCTCAGCAGGTTAGGCCACATCCGAGGAGCAGGAAAATCGACGTTTCGGGCACAAGCCCTTCATCAGGAATTTAGAGGCTGTGGAGTCTGCGGGTCTGGTATCACATGTAAGGATTGCAGATTTCCTTCCCTAAAATGCATGAGTGAACCAGATGGGGTTTTTTTAAAAATGGTTACAAAGGCACCCACAGGACAGATGTGCTGACCTTCGAGGGGGTGCAGAGGATGTTTACAAGAATGATCCTGGGGGTGAAGGGTTTGCCAAAAGAGGAACGGTTGAGGACTCTGGGTCTGTACTCGATGGAGTTTAGAAGGGCGAGGAGGAACTGATTGAAACTTCCAGAATATTGAGAGGCCTAGATAGAATGGACGTGGAGAAGACATTTCCACTAGGAGGATAGACTTGGTCCCGAGAACACAGCCTCAGAGTGAAGAGATGACCCTTTAGTACTGAGATGAGGAGGAATTTCTTTAGCCAGAGGGTGGGGAATCTGTCGAACTCATTGCTGCAGAAGGCGGTGGAGGCTAAGTCATTGAGTATATTTTAGACGGAGATAGATAGGTTTTCGATTAGGAAGGGGATCAAGTGTTACAGGGAGAAGGCAGGAGATTGGGATTTCGAAACGTATCAGCCATGATTGAATTGTGGTGCAGACGCAATGATCTTAATGGCCTAATTCTGTTCCTATGTCCTGTGGTCTCCAGTCTTATGGACAGTAACTGCCAAATGAAGCTGAATGAACACAATAGTTTTCTAACCATATTTTGGACATCATTCAGGGATACAGATGGTAGTGCATGTCATTTGGCACTTTCACTGCTCTAGAAAAGTATCAATGCAGACAAAACGCGATCATCATTGACCTTCCTGGAATCGAAGGATGAATTGGGAAAAATGATGAAAGAGGCCATCCCACACCACAATCAGAATCGACTTTAGTTGCTGGACACAGTTCACCAACTGAAAAGAAAAACATACCATTAAAGATGCCTCATGTCAAGATCATAGGGCATGTACAGACAGTGAAATGACGTGGCCCCAGTCCTGACAAGGTGAAAATTGTAGCCAAGACGCAGCAACCAGCAGATGTTAAATCAATCTAACAATTTGTTGGACTCATGCACTAACTATGAAAAAAAATGCATTAACTGTGACCTCACCAGTCTGTGGGAAATGTGTTTAGAGTGATAGTGTGCCAGTTATTTTGAAAAAACAACTTTCGTTGCTAAACTATTCCTGCAGTGTTGTGCCAGTTCAGATGGTGTCTATGAGGTTGATCCTCTTGTGTGCTGTGACTTGGAGCATAATGGGGGGTGTTGGAAATTATTGCAGATATTGATAAATTCTTCTATTGGTTCTGCTCATCTGAGTCCAAATTCCTCACATATCGACACAAATTCAGAACGTAATGTTGCTATATGACAGATAAACGTTTTAATGGGAGCTACAGAGGAGTCTCTGGAAACTAAAACGTAGCCTCCCGAAAATAAGAAAGGAACCCTTAAGAAAATCTCAGGAGCACTCAAAAGGAAGTTTTGACGCCAATTCCAAATTCTGAAGGATGTGAGGGAGTGGGTTGAAAAGGGAAATAAAGAGTTGGAAACAGGCAAATGATTACTCTTCCTGTCTCTATAGATTTCTGCTCTGGGCACGAATGGGCGATTGCACTAAAATGAACTGAAATTCTGCTGATCAGGTTGCACATTCAATTTCTGCTGAAATTAATTTATGAATGTGTAACCGCCCATGTACCACAGCATTCAGGCAGTGTAGTGGAAAATAATCCTTCTTGTTTTTTTTCACTGTAGAAGTATCCCATGATGTGTTTAAAGTGCTAAGCTGGTGTGGCTTTAGTCATGCAACCTGAAAAATGAGTTTATTACCAAAGGTAAACATTTTAATAGAAGTGTCCAGATCTCCAACTGTGAGGAACCCAATTTTAAAAACGCTGAAAATAACTTTTAAAAAAAATATTAAATAATCTAACTGTTTTGCTGGTGTGCACAGAACAGTTTCTTAGTAAACTAAACAGGTTTCAATATCAAACAGTCTTTGAAACACACTGATTCTCTCTGTGTATCTCACAGGATGAAAGCACATTGAAAAATCTACCTGAACCAGAGCCATCCTCAGAAATTTGTATTGATGGCTTGGTAACATTTTGTTATGTTTTACGGCTAATACCTCATTCAGGCAAACTGAACCTTGATCCTTCTCAGGGACAATTATGGCGAGGGAATAAATTCCTGTATTGACAGCGATGCCGGCGTCCTGTGACAGATGCAAACCACCACCACGAATAGGAACAGCACGAGGCCATTCGGCCCCTTACTCCGCCAGTTATGACTGATCCAACAGACCTCATGCCAAAAGAACACGGATTCGCTGTCTCAGCATAAATAAGGTTGGCCTCTTTCTTTGTTTTAAGTGTCGGTAATCTCTGCTCCAGGGTGAGATTCCCGAAAATAAGAAAGGAACCCTTAAGAAAATCTCAGGAGCACTCAAAAGGAAGTTTGATCAAGGATGGAATCAGGTGATTTTTTTTAGGTACTGAGGGAATGAAGGGATATGGGAATAATGCACAAAGATTGAGTTGGAATTGCAAATTACACACCTGTTCTAAAGAAGAATCATAGTTAATTCGAAATGCTAACTGTGTTTCTCTCTTCACAGATGCTGCCAGATTTGCTGAGATTTTCTCGCTCCAGTTTCAGATTTCAAGCATCTACAGTAGTCAGCATCGATGTTGAGTAAGGCATGATGGTTTTGGATACTTTTCATGCCTGCAGACTAGGAGCACATTAACATTCCCTGTCAATCACTTTTCATGTGCACCTGGTCAGTACATAAGGCCTTGGTTTAATATTACATTGGAGGCATTACCTCTGACAATGTAACACCTTCCTCAGCAGTGTACTGAAGAGTCAGGCTAAATAATGTGTCCAAACTGTGCAGGAGTATGAAAACTGGTTCCTCAGGTGCAAAAGAACGAGTACCAACTAAGCTGATGTTGTCATCTGCATTCTAAGAAATAGGAGCAGGAATAGGCTATTTGCTGCTTGATTCTTCCCCATCTTTCAATAAAGTCAAAGCTGACCTGATAGTGGTTTTGCTCATCCATTACACACTGAGGCCTATCTCTTTACACCTCAATTTGACATCCTTTTTTTAAATTTATTCTTTTTGTGGGATGTGGGTGTCGCTGGCTAACCAGCATTTATTGCCTGTCCCTAGTTGCCCTTGAGAAGGTAGTGATGAGCTGCCTTCTTTAACCACTGCAGTCCACCTGCTGTGTGGTGATCCACAATACCATTAAGGAGGGAATGCCAGGATTTTGACCCAGTGACAGTGAAGGAACAGTGATTTATTTCCAAGACAGCATGGTGAATGAGTTGGAGGGGAATTTGAAGGTGGTGGTGTTCCCATATATATCTGCTGTCCCTTGTCCTTCTAAATGGAAGTGCTCATGGGTTTGGAAGGTGCTGTCTGAGGATCTTTGGTGAATTTCTGCACTGCATATTGTTGATAGTATACACTACTGCTACTGAGTGTCAGTGTTGGAGGAAGTGGATATTTGTGGATGTGATGCCAATCAAGCGGGCTGCTTTGTCCTGGATAGTGTCAAGCTTCTCGTATGTTGTTGGAGCTGCATTCATCTAGGCATGTGGGGAGTATTCCATCACACTCCTGAGTTGTATCTTGTAGACAGTGGGCAGGCTATGGCGAGTCAGGAGGTGACTTGCTGTAGAATTCCTAGCCTCTGACCTGCTCTTGTAGCCACTGCATTTATGTGCTGAGTCCAGTTGAGTTTCTGGTCAATGGTAACCCTCAGGATGTTGATAGTGGGGGATTCAGTAATGGTAACAATGTCAGTAGGCAATGGTTAGATTGTCTGTCATTGGTGATGGTCATAGCCTGATATTTCTGTGGCATGAATGTTACTTGCCCATTGTCAGCCCATGCCTGAATATGGTCTAGATCTTGTTGCATTTGAACATGGACTGCTTCAATATCTAAGGAGTCACTAATTGCGCTGAACATCATGTAATCATCTGCGAACATTCCCATTTCCGACATTATGATGGAGGAAATGTCATTAATGAAGCAGCTGAAGAAGATTGTGCCCAGGACACTATCCTGAGGAACTCCTGCAGAGATGTCCTGGAGCTGAGATGACTGACTCCAACAACCACAACCATCTTCCTATGTTCAGCAATAGAAGAGAAATCAAATTAAGGACCAGTGGTGGCATTTGTTCATTTATGTGTTTCATCACACTCATCGTGAAGTTACACAGAGGAAGGGCATAAAAACAAGAATATTGTATTTGATATCCTTTTGACCTGGGAATTCTGCCATTCAAAGGAAATCAATGGCATCTGGGGTTCTGAAAGGAAGACCCGAATTTGATTTATTTATTGGTTAAGTGGGAGTTGAGTTATTTCTTGGGGAAATGTCCCTGTGAGGCCGAGTGGAGTTTCTCACTGTATTGGACCAAACGAGCCTCAATATTTGGCCAGCCCACCTCTATGGGCCTCTCTTATCTGTTTCTTGCCATGTGCATTTCTCAAAGCAGTATCTGCCAAGAGACCCGGCATCCCTGGTACCTGCACCGTCTTTAAAGTTTGCTGGGGCAACCAGAAGCTTGTAAAGTTGTCCTGCTTGGTGACAGACATAATATGAACACACTGGAGAAGGGAAAGATGGCTCTGTGATTCTCTGACCTGGTGAACGAGATGGGTGTAAGTAAAGGGTAATCTTTTCCCAGAGGTGGTCATGCCACCAGTCTGGTCCTTGGTGGCCATACAAGTCGGTGTCATCTCCACGGTGCAGAGGAACACCAACAGTGTCATAAGTGAGGCCAATGACCTTCCCCATTCTGCCAGGGGAAGAGCCACCACAGGATGTACCTCACTCAGTCTACCTCTGCTACAGCAACCATCTCCCACCAGTGCTCTATCACTACCCTACTACGCTCAAACTCTTCCCTAACCTGTTCTCAGCACACCCCAACATCCCTGCACACCTTTCCCCCCTTACTAATAGCTGTGCCATCCACTTTCATCTCACTCAGTCCCTCCCTTGCTCTCATTTCTGGAGAAGACAGCCCTCAGTAGTGACTGGCAAACATCAGGCTCACAGGAGGAGACCAGAACTGCTCCTACAACGAGGCTAAGTCCTCCATGCCTTACCGCTGAATAATTCCCACTTTTCGTTGCATTGTAGCTCTCACTGTAACCCTGTTGTTGGTACTATTCATTATATACTACTTGCATCACAGAATCCCTACAGTGTGGAGCAAGCCATTCAGCCCTTCGAGTCCACACCGACTGTCCGAAAATCATTGCTCCCAGACCCATCCTCCTACCTGATCCCTGGGATCCTCTATTTCCCATGGCCAATTCCCCCTAACCTGCACATCTTTGGACACAGGGAGAATATGCAAACTCCACACAGACGGACGATCGTCCAAGGCTGGAATCGAACCCGGGTCCCTGGCACTGTGAGGCAGCAGCACTAACCACTGAGCCACTGTGCCACTTCTAACCAGGCTGCAACACTTTCTCTCTCTCTCTCTTTTGTCTTCAGGTACCACCAGCCTGTCCCCCTGTTCTGCAGAGAAGTGGTCTGATCCATCAGTAATCACTTCCTTGATCTCTGAGGAAGGGAGTACAGTGACCTGAGAGGAAGAATCAGCAAGGCTGCTTCCTGCAAACCCCACCAGCCCCACCAGGATCTTTTTCTGAATGTCAGCAATGGTCATCATCTGATTCTTAATTCAAGAATTTTATTGAATTGATACTCCCCCCGCCATGGGATTTGAAACTGGGTCCCCAGAACATTACGTGGGTCTCTGGATTAAAAGTCTCGCAATAATAATGCCACTACCTCCCCAAAATATTCAAAAGAATGTGCGAGATCATTCAGCAACTCAGTTGTGACAATGGCCCCACGAAGCTGAATGGAGACGGGGAACTGTTAGAAGTCTATGAACCACTTTGATTCACTGAGAGCTTTGCAAACTGCCATTAGGCTGATACAGCATCCAGTTAAGGACTGAATCAGAGAGTAGGAGGCATATCCAGACTCGGCTCTGCTCTCAGATTGTAAATGAAGTGAACAGACTGCAAGCAACTGGATACTACTCAAGATAGTAGCAGTGAATCAGTTAGACTGTATTATAAGTGACAATGATTCAAGATCAATGACGTGCAATCAGGCAATGTTATTAGGTACTGAAAAGCCTACGCCAATTCCTGACAAATCCTAAACTGCAAAAATAAGTAAAGGCTTAACTGAGGTTTAAAATTAAATTTCTAAATATACAATTTGGCTTTAGTGTTCAAGATATTTGGCACATGTTCCAAGGCAAAAAAAAAGCATTACAAACATTTCTAATTATTGCAGTGTTGCCCATTGAAGACAGAGATGAGAGGAATTTCTTCCTTCTGTATGGAATTCTTTACCGCAGAGGCTGAGTCGATACGTATGCTGAAGACTGAGATTTTCAATCAGGAAGGGAATCAGTGGCTATGGGGAAAAGGCAGGAAAGTGGAGTTGAGGATTATCAGATAGGCCATGATCTCATTGCATAGCGTAGCAGACTCAGAAGGCTGAATGGCCTACTTCTGTTCCTATGTCTAATGGTCAGTGCAACCATCCCAGGATACATTCGTCCTGGCTTCTGAGGGTTGTTTATAATCAGAACTGGCCTGGTGTCTGGGCGCGATGCAAGCTGGCATGCAGCAGCATTAGAACTGGTACAGAACATGTTGCTGCCCCCTGGTGTCGGTGCTCTGCCAATCTCACCATTCATGCCAAAGTGACCCTTAACGATTTGTCTTCACCCGAAGCTGGTCAACCTGAGTTGATGGCACCTCAGGATGGAGGTATCCACTGGTAACGTTTGCATCCTTGATAATGAGCCATAACCACAGCTGCCAAGTTGCCAGTGGGTGAAGGTGGTGGTGCTGGTGGTGCTGCCTGGTGGTGTTATCACCAGATTGTTAATCCGGAGACCCGGTTTCAAATCCGCCCCGGCAGATGGTGAAATTTGAATTCAATAAATGCCTAGAATTAGGAATCTAATGAAACCATTGTCAGTTGTTGGGGAAAACCCATCTGGTTCACTAATATCACTTAGGGAAGGAAACTGCCATCCCTACCTGCATACCAACAGTAATGTGGTTGACATTTAATTGTAGGGACTCTATGATTCTAACTGTGCTTTGGAGTGGCATGGTTAGCACTGCTGCCTCACAATGCCAGGGGCTTGAGTTCAATTCCCACCTTGGGTGATTGTCTGTGTGGAGTTTGCACATTCCCCCTGTGTCTGTGTGAGTTTCCTCCCACAATCCAAAGACGTGAATTGGCCATGTTAAATTGCCCATCGTATTAGGTGCATTAGTTAGGAGTAAATATAGGGTAGAGGAATGAGTCTGGTTGGGTTACTGTTCGGAGGGCCGGTATGGACTTGTTGGGCCAAAGGGCCTGTTTCCATTCTGTAGGTAATTAGGAATAGGCAATAAATGCTATGGCCAGAGATTCCCACATTCAGGGGGTACTCTCATTAGTTGTGTCAGGCATAGCTCAGCCAATGGAGGAGTATAAAGAAGGATCCATTGACGACCCTCCCCTCTTCTCACTAACCTGTCGCTTGGAGACAGCTAATGTTGGTGTCACTCCTCCCTCAGCAATGTTAGGTACAACATGTTTCACAATACCCCACCCCAACTGCCACTAAAAAGAGCCAATAGTAACAGAAGCTGAGTGACCCAGCTCTCTGATATTACTTTGTTTCTCCACTCATTTAACCCTCTGATTTTCACACAGTAGCATGGAATTCTGCTGCTTTTCTCCAAACTGGTAATATCTCCTCCGGAAACACATTCGACTTTGGAATGTCACTTTTTCCATGTGGACATGATGTTTTATTTCCTCATTAAAGATGTAACCTTAAAGAGAAACAATGCAGCAGAATTATTCAAATATATCAGCAAGATGCAAAATGAAGTACACGTTTAAACATGACTCATTGCAGCAAAGAGAGTGTAAGCAGTGCATTGAGATTGAGTGTGATCAATCCACCAGTTAAGGACTAAAACAAAGCCTATTGAAGTGCACTGGCACAAACCTCATATTAAAACCTCCAGCACAATGATCTCTATATTATCTGTTAATGCTTCCATCTTTATGTCTATCTATCAAAATTCCCTATTCAGCTGTCTCTATCTGTCTTAACTGATTTACCTATCTTTTCATCTACTGGTATAACTATCTGTCTATCTAATATAGCTGTCTGTCACTTTATATCTATCTGTTTATCTATCTGTCTGCCTGTTTGTCCTTCTATCTAAGTAGCTGTGTACCTGTCTGATGGTTGACTATAGACACAGATTTATGATGTATATCTCCCTATTCATTGTCTAGATAAATATTCATGCAGCTGTTTAGGGGAATTGGTTTAGCTCAGTTGGCTGGGTTATTGGTTTACAGAGCAGGCTGATGCTAATAGCATGGGTTTAATTCCCATCGCCAGTTTGAGGTTATTGTGAAGGACTCTTCTTCTCAACCTTTTCCCTCGCTTGAGGTCTGATGGGTGTCAGGTTCGGTCACCACCAGTAGCTTCTCTCCAATGACCGAGCAGCCTCTATAGTCTGGTAAGACTATGGCTATGCAATGTTTTTTTTCAATGGTGAATGACTTGCACAAGTTGTTTAAACATTGAGATTGAGTTACCCATTCCCAAGGATCAGAAAACCTTCAGTTAATGGTACAAAGATAATGTGCTCATTTGTCTACGAGTGAATGTGAGGTTTGGCTCCAGTTTCTAAACACATTTCACATTGGGGTTTCTTCAGCTTTTCGGCGAAAGGAGGTGCGTAGCCTTGGCTAACCATCTCCCCTTGATGTGTAATCAATTGCCGTCACTGAGTGCCCCATTATTAACATTGTGGGATTACCATTGAGCTGGAACAACCAGATTGATAGTATGGCCACAAGGGCAGGGTAGAGGCGAGGAATTATGTGATGAGTAACTCAACATCTGTTTCCCCAATGATTGTCCAATATCTACAAGGTGCAAGTCAGGAGTATGACAGAATACTCTCCACTTGTTTAGATGGATGCAGCTCCAACAATACTAAAGAAACCTGACGTCATCCAGGACAAAGTGGGCATCCCATCCCTGATCTTCAACGTTCACTCCCGAACCCACCAGTGCTCAGTAGCAGGATTGTGCATCATCTTTGAAGAATTTGCAGCATTTGCAGTTCTTTGCTTTTATGACTCGGAACGATAGTGCCTTTCCTCATGGTCACTGGTTCAAAATCGCTCTTTATCTGCACTGTGGGTGGACTGCAGCATTTCTGGAAGGCCGCTCTTCACCAGCTTCGCATGGCCAATTCAGAAAGGGCAGTTCTGACCACATTCTATAAATGAATTCTTAACAATTGGCTTGAAGAGTGAAAGCAATTTTGGGCATCAGTGATCATAACTGCAATATGCTAAGCTTCTTTGACCATTTACCACCTCCATCAATTCCTTCACCCACAATGTTGGCCATATACCTACCTTGGAAAGAGGAGCACTCTCTGATTGCACTTGTTCTGGGTGGGATCCTTGCTATTCAACACCGGAACAAGATGGTTGTACATAACAGGATGGAAGGTGATTCTTCTGATATTTAATTGCACCTTCTGACTGTTTTTATTTAATTTTCCCTCCCTGAGAAATATTCTGTATTATTTGACTAGATATTGCTAGCACAAAAATATTGAAATGTTTCCCCAACTGCAGGATCTAAAATATGCTGTGCCAGATGACTGTGTGTGACAGTAAATGAGTGAAATCTAAATTATCCGACTGACAAAGGAATATAAGAGATGGGTTGGACATTCTGGTCATGGGCAGCTTTCCCAGGAATTTTCTGTTCTTCTGATTGGTCTCTGGAGCCGGGACAGAGCAGGGACTTTATTAAATGGAAGTCAATGATTTGATTTTCATGGTCACAGCAAATGTCATGCTCAGAATGTTGGAGTGGCTAATCAACATCGGTCATGGTCATGGGGTGGTGATCTTTGCTGAAAGGGTCAGCATTTATTGCCCATCCCTAACTGCCCTTTGAGAAGTGGTCGTGAGTTATCTTCTTGAGCCACTGTAATCTGGGGCTTGTTTGGGTGGGTGGGGGGTTTGCTGACACCATGTCAATAGGGAAGGAGTTTCAGAATTTTGACCCAGTGATAGTGAATGATACACTGGTGGCTCAAAGTGTTTTTCTTTTACCATTGCATCATTTTGATTTTCAGCATGATTGTAGGCGACAGTGAATGCACTTTGTTCAGTGGAATACATACGATAACAAGAAATGATCTTGGATCAGGTGATGTAGAATCTAAATAATTGGAAGTAAGACGGTGGCACAGTGGTTAGCACTGCTGCCTCACAGCGCCAGAGACCCGGGTTCAATTCCCAAATGTAGGGGTATGGGTGGGTTTCGCTTTGGCGGGTCGGTGTGGACTTGTTGGGCCGAAGGGCCTGTTTCCACACTGTAATCTAATCTAATCTAAATCTAATCTAATCTAAAATATAAAAGGGAAGAAGACATTAATGGAAGTAAATCAAGAGGCTCCCTCACACTAGCTCTATTGTAGGGCAGAGAATAAATCAGGACATAATGTAATCCTGGGTGAATTGAATCTTCATTAAGATTGGGAAAATCAAATTGGCAGAGTTAGCTGTGAGGGTGAATTGTTGGTGTACGGTATTTGCGATAGTTTCTAACAAGAGTCAGGCTATTTTGGATCTTGTAATGTGTAATGAGGTGGGTTTAATAAATGATTTCAAAGTAAAGGATTTCTTGGAAAATAATTAACCCAAATGCATTCAGTTTTGGAGTGAGAAACTTGGTCCAGAAGCAACTGCACTAAATGTAAATAGCAGCAATTATAAGGGAATGAGGCAGAATCAACTGGAGTGGACTGGGAAAAAAATCAGTTAGAGATGTCACAATGTTGGTCTTTTTACAGGGTTACTACGCCTTGAGTTTTTTCCAGAGAGAGGGGGCAATCGGTCAGGCTCCAACTAGGATGCGTTTGAAAGGTTTATTGGGGCCCTTTTTGTTTACCCCAAACGGATATTGCCTCCATCGAGAGTGTGGTGCTGGAAAAGCACAACAGGTCAGAGAACATCTGAGGAGCAGGAGAATTGACATTTTGAGCATAAGCCCTTCATTAGGAATGAGGCTTGTGAGCCAAGGGGGCTGAGAGATAAATGCGAGTGGGGTGGGGGGTTGTGGGGTAGGTAGCTGGGAATGCAAAAGGTAGATGGAAGTGGAGGTGAAGGTGATAAGTCAGAGAGGAGGGTGGAGTGGACAGGTAGGAATGAAAGTGGACAGTTAGGACAGGTCAAGAGGATGGTGTCAAGTTGGAAGGATGGATCTGGGATAAGGTTGGGGGACGCCAAATGAGGAAACTGGTGAAATCCACATTGATGCCCTGGGGTTGGAGGGTCCCAAGGCAGAAGATGAGGCACTCTTCTTCCAGGCATCGGGTGGTAAGGGTTTGGCGATGGAGGAGACCCAGCACCTGCATATCCTTGGGGGAGTGGGAGGGGAAGTTAAAGTGTTTGGCCACAGGATGGTGGGATTGTTTTGTGTGTGTAAAACGCCCTCCGCCTTCTCCCTGACTTTCATTTCCCCAGCTCCCAGTGCATCATCTTCACCATGGACATCTATATATCAGTCTCTATACACATCGATCCACCATGACGAAGACCTCCAAGCCTTCGGTTTCTTCTTCTCCCAGCATCCTTGCAAGTATCCCTCCACTGACACTCTCATTTGTTTGGCTGAACTGGTCCTCACCCTCAATAATCTCTCCTTTGAATTCTCCCATTTCCTCCAGTCCAAAGGGGTAGCCATGGGCACCTGCATGGGACCCAGCTATGCCTGTCTCTTCATTGGGTATGTAGAGCAGCTCGTTGGGTTCCGCACAGTTCTCCACCTTTTCCTCCATTACATTAATGACTGTATCGGCACCACCTTGTGCTCTCATGAGGAGATTGAACAGTTCATCAACTTCACTAACATGTTCCACCCTGACCTTAAGTTCAGCTGGACCATCTCAGACACTTCCCTCCCCTTCCTGAACCTCTCCATCTCCATTAATATTGACTGACTCAACACAGACATCTACTACAAACTCACCGATTCCCACAGCTACCTGGACTACATCTCCTCCCACCTTGCCTCCTATAAAGACGCTAATTCCCAATTCCTTTGCCTCCGCCACATCTGCTCTCAGGATGACCAATTCCACTATAGAACATACCAGATGGCCTCCTCCTTCAAAGACTGCAATTTTCCCTCCCATGTGATCGATGATACCCTCCAGCGCACCTCATCCACTTTCAAAACCGCCACCTTCGAACCCCATCCTCCAACTGCAACAAGGACAGAACCCTTCTGGTCCTCATCTTCCACGCCACCAACCTCTGGATACATCACATCATCCTCCGACATTTCTGCCACCTACAAACAGACCCCACCACCAAGGATATATATCCCTCTCCACCCCTATCCGCTTTCCACATCCCCACACCAAACCACCCTCCCCTCAGTGCATCTTCCCTTGCCACCGCAAGAATTGCAAAACCTGTGCCCACACCTCCCCCCTCACGTCCATCGAAGCCCCTAAAGGAGCCTTTCACATCCATCAGAAATTTGCCTGCACTTCCACACATGTCATTTACTGTATCTGTTGCTCCTAATATGTTCTCCTCTACAGTGGAGAGACAGCCTTAGGCCGGAGGCATTACCTGGCCTGGGATAGAGATGTTCTCTGAAGTGTTCTGCAAGAGTTCTGCAAGTGTTCCACACCTACTTGAGGAACGCTTCAGAGAATATCTCTATCCCAGGCCAGGTAATGCCTCTGGCCTAAGGCTTTCATGTCTTTAAAAACCGGGTACAATCAAAGGGGAGTGGCCAGCTAGCTGTGTAGCTTGCTTTTGTTCAGACTAGAGTTTTAGTTCAGCAGCAGCGTGGGTGAAGAAAGGCTGCTGGGGCAAGTCTAGCTGGCTACTCTCTCTTTCTGACTTAAAACCTGTAAGCCCTGGTTTGTTTCATGAGTGATGTGTTTATTGGGACTGTTGCAAGTATTTTCAGAACAGCATCATTAAGTCAGGATAGTCTGTCGGGTTTTTGGATAGGATAAGTATTTTCTGTTCTTTGTGTTTCATTCCATAATTTTGTAAGTAAATGACGTTTGTTTAAAATTTGGGAGTCAGATTAGCTCATCCACTATACACTTACCTAAAATAAATAGCAAGGTTACGGTCTGGGCTACCTGCTTAAAAATGTTTTGAGGTGTCGGGCCTAGTCCATAACAGAGACAAAAAAACTGCAGATGATAGAATCCAAGGTAGATGAGCAGGAGGCTGGCAGATATCAGCAAGCCAGGCAGCATCAGGATGTGAAGGAGTCAACATCTTCAGGACTGGGGGAGGGGATAAGGTATCGTTACTGCTCCTCTGCACACGTCTTCCAACCCAAAACCCTCCCCCACCCCCCTCCATCACTCCCCACCCACTTTATCTGCAGCTCCCCTTACGCCCACCCTTGTCCTAAAGAAGGGTTACACCCAAAATGTTGACTTCTCCATCTCCTAACACTGCCTGGCTTGCTGTGTTCTTCCAGCCTCTTGTTTGATTTTTAAAAAAGGCAGACATTTAAGAAAATAATTAATGGCTCACAACAAATGAAGAAGAAGGATTATTGCAAGGGGATAAACTGACTATGAGTAACCAACAAAGTTAGGTTTAACATTAAACAGAAATAAAAAAACATACAATGTGACAAATAATTCAAATTAGATTTTATTGTCACTTGTACTCAATTTTAAGAATGCATGAGTACAACGAAAAGTGCACAAAGTTGCCATTCTCTGGCACCATCTTGGTTGCAAAACCACAATTTAAAGAAAAACAAAAGAAAATTTGAAAAGACCCAAAAAGTAAGAAAACATCCAAATCTTAAAGTCTAAAGTCTTTTCTCCATAAAGGTGCTTGGAACACTCAGCCGTCGATGCAGGCATCTGGGCGTGGCCGCAGCCTAGAGTCAAGGTCAGCCTGCAAGTCTCGCACTGATCTCTGGGAGATGCTGTGTTCTTGTTGCCCATGGTGATACCACCACCTCGGATCAACGGGAGGAGCTTTGCCATCACTGACCCCAAATGTTGGAAGGAGTCATGATGTCGCTACTGTTGAAGCCGCCACATCCAATCGCCAGGATCACCAATGACAGCCACCATAACATGAAAGGGCTGCTCTCACTGCTGATGAAGTGCTGCCATCTCCCCCTGATCACCAAGAGGAGTCTGGGAGGCAGCTGCCTCTGATTCTGCCAATACCTCTGACTGCTGGGAGGCCACCGCCATTCCACACATGACCCACTCTTCTTGTCGTGCCAAAGCTGCCGAATCACAGCATTGAGTTTAATGATTTCAGATTATGAACCCCTCCTCCTCTGGATGTTTGTTAGCCTTCCCCATACCTCTAGGTCCTGTCTTGTTTCCAACATAGCCAATCTATTTTCAACCACTTACACTCCTTGTTAGCACTCTACCGAGCATTTATGTCTCTCGTGACTTATCATCAGTGATATGTTTGTTTGGCTTTCCCTTTCCTCTCTCTCTCTCTGTGTATCTCTCTCTCTCTCTCTGGGTCTGTCCCTGTCTCTCTAGGCTCCATCTCCATTTACTTTGTTCACTCCCTCCACCCATTCGTCAATAGACAATAGACAATAGGTGCAGGAGTAGGCCATTCAGCCCTTCGAGCCTGCACCGCCATTCAATATAATCATGGCTGATCATTCCTAATCAGTATCCTGTTCCTGCCTTATCTCCATAACCCTGGATTCCACTGTCTTTGAGAGCTCTATCAACTCTTTCTTAAATGAATCCAGAGACTGGGCCTCCACTGCCCTCTGGGGCAGAGCATTCCACACAGCCACCACTCTCTGGGTGAAGAAGTTTCTCCTGAGCTCTGTCCTAAATGGTCTACCCCGTATTTTTAAGCTGTGTACTCTGGTTCGGCACTCACCCATCAGTGGAAATATGTTTCCTACTGCCAAAGTGTCCAATCCTTTCGTAATCTTATACGTCTCAATCAGATCCCCCCTCAGTCTTCGCTTAATGGGATGAGTCCTCACCCAAGGTTGACATCCCACCAGTATTTTCTTGGTATCTCCTGGAATGAGAGGGCAGCACTATAGGACTGCAGCGGTTCAAGAAGGCAGCTCACCGCCAGCTTCTCAAGGGCAACTAGGGATGGACAGTAAATGCTGGCCAGACCACGATGCCCATGTCCCACGATTAAATGAGAAAAAAACACAAGCTAGGGGCAAACCCAGGAGAAAAAAAGCAAATTGGGTGATTTATATTTAAAATTAACACTTCAGGGGAGGGTGGAACGGAGCGGTCAAACCATTTGAGGTGGGAAAGTAAGGTTAAAGTTGAAGCCTATGCAATAAATTCTCTGATGAGAATCCAGTGAGAGTTGGTCATTCGCCTCCTAACAGCACTGATCACAGACTATGCATTACCAACAGTTCCCTGTCCTGGGACTAAGTCGCGGCTGACTATGTGTTAAGGCTGTGAAAAAGGTGCAAACATGCTTTTCCTGCATCAGTGAATTGCCAGCAAACTGAAGATAAATGCAGTCAGCTTGCGTTGCTAAAAAAATAGCTTTGCGATTTTCAAGAAACCGTGACAAATGAAACAAACACTTTGGTCTGGGACAAAACTGTTGCAATTATGCATCGCTCAGGGGTAGGTAAATCTTCTTTGCACCCTCTCCAAAGCTTCCACATCTTTCCGAAAGTGAGGCGACCAGAACTGCACACAGCATTCCAAATGTGGCCTTACCAAGGTCCTGTACAGCTGCAACATCACCTCACTACTCTTGAATTCAATCCCTCTGCTAGTGAACGCTAATACACCATAGGCCTTCTTACAAGCTCTATCCACCGGAGTGGCACCTTTCAAAGATCTATGAACATAGACCCCAAGATCTCTCTGCTCCTCCACCTTACTAAGAACCCTACCGTTAACCCTGTATTCCGCATTCTTATTTGTCCTTCCAAAATGGACAACCTCACACTTGACAGGGTTGAAATCTATCTGCCAGTCCTCAGCCCAGCTCTGCATCATATCTAAGTCCCTTTGCAGCCGACAACAGCCCTCCTCACTATCCACAACTCCACCAATCTTCGTAACATCTGTAAATTTACTGACCCACCCTTTGACTCCCTCTTCCAAGTCATTAATAAAAATTACAAACAGCAGAGGACCCAGAACTGATCCCTGCAGAACTCCACTTGTAACTGGGCTCCAGGCTGAATATTTACCATCTACCACCACTCTCTGACTTCGACCAGTTAGCCAGTTCTCTATCCAACTGGCCAAATTTCCCACTATCCCATGCCTCCTGACTTTCTGCATTAGCCTACCATGGGAACCTTATCGAATGCCTTACTAAAATCCATGTATACTACATCCACTGCTCTACCCTCATCCACATGCTTGGTCACCTCCTCAAAGAATTCAATAAGACTTGTAAGGCAAGACCTACCCCTCACAAATCCAACAAAGAGTTTGCAATGGAATATGAACAGGATAAGTGAGTGGGCAAAATGTTGGCAGATGGACTATAATGTGGGAAAATGTGAGGATATGCAGTTTGATAGGAAGAATAGAGGAGATGTACATGATTTAAATGGAGAATAACTGCAAAATGTGACAGCACAGAGGGATTTAGGAGTCCTTGTGTATAAATGATGAGAAGTTAGCATCAAAGTTTAGCAAGTAATAGGGAAGGCAAATGGAATGTTGGTCTTTATGATTAAGGGAATGGTGGATAAAACAAAAAAAACTAAAACTATACAAACTACTAGTTAGAGCACACTTAGAATACTGTTAACAGTTTTCTTCCCCTTAGGTAAGGCTTTACCAGCAGTCCAGAGAAGGTTCATGTGGTAGATCTTGGATGTGGAGAGATTTTATTGGGAGAGATTGAATAGGTTGGTCTTCTATTGACTGGAGTTTAGAAGAATGAAAGAAAACCTTATTGAAACATATAAGATTCTTCAGGGGTTTGGTAGGTTAGAGGCTGATAAGATTGTTTTCCCTTGTGGAAGAGTCTAAGACCAGAGGGCATACTCTCAGAATAAATGGCCACCCAGTTAGGATAGAGATAAGGAGGAATTTATTCCCTCAAAGGTCTCTGGAATTATCTACTGCAGTGGGCTACAATTAATGGGTCATTAGGTATATTCAGGGCTGAGATAGACATTTTTAAATTAGTAATGGAATCAAGCATTATAGGGAAAAGGCAGAAAATTGGAGTTGAGGATTATCAGATCAGTCAGGATCTCATTGAATGATAGGGCAGTCTCGATGGGCTGAATAGCCTACTTCTGCCCTGAAATATTGTGGATTACTTATTTAACTTACCCTGAAATGCACCTCTGGTATTTTCTTCAACTACTTAGGGTAGCAAGATCCACATGTCATGATTGTAATGCGTTCAGCTAGCTGTAGATCTGAGAATATGAGTTCCATGATTACTTTATTCTTAATTCATTCATTCATGGGATGAGGGCATGGCAGGCTAGGTCAGCATTTATTGCCCATCCCTAACCATTAGGAGAGAATGAGGACTGCAGATTCTGGAGATCCCTTCCTGATGAAGCGCTTATGCCCGAAACATCGATTCTTCTGCTCCTTGGATGCTGCCTGACCCACTGTGCTTTTCCAGTAACACACTCTTGCTCCCATCTCTAACTTCCACAGGACTGCTAATTTAACCATACTGGGGCTATTAATTTTGTCCAATCAGGGAGCCCCAACTGACAGATAAAAACAGGCGTGTCAGAAATTCTGGCGCTCTCTGAACTGACTCTGAAGAGACCGTATTAAAGTCTAGGACTGTTCATGTGTAAATAAAGGGTGACTTGGTGATGGGATACCAATCTCTGTGGAGTTATTTCACCACATCCCTACCAACTCTGAGGAAAGCAAATTCGTCTGAATGCCTCCCTGGATTCATTGGTGAAGACATTATATTTATGTCAAATTGAGTTTAATTTTCAATATGTGCCTTGATCAAGCAAGCAATATATTCTGTGTCATATGTTATATTCTGTTCAGTGATGGTCAATGTAAGTCACTGGGGTCATGTGAGCCTTTGTATTTAGCTACATACCTGCTTTTGGGCCAATTTGGATGTGTGACCCCACGTTAACATTAACCCAATTGATGAAGAAACACCTTTTTTATGATTTGATTTCATGTCCATGAAAAATTAGGGTAGAGGGGTGAGTCTGGGTGGCTTGCTCTTTGGAGGGTCAGTGTGGCCTGGATGGGCCAAGTGGCCTGTTTCCACACTGTAGGGGTTCCTTGATTCTATGAAAATGCTTTCAGTAAAACCAAGTTTGAGTTTTAAGGAATAACTGTTTATCTTTGTAACTTAAAATGAAACAATTACTATTTTTAATAAAACTGTTTACCAGACCTGCTCATGCACCTTCCATTGGATTTAAGTTGTGTAATCAGTTTCATAGAGTGTTTTTTTATATAAGACAATCTGGAGTCTACAGATTTAGTACTGTGATAAGGTTTGTTTGTGTGATAAGGTTTGTTTCTTGGTAATGTGATCGCTATCTCTCTGGAGAACAAAATAAGGTAGTATTGTTTATCAAAGTAGTTTTTTAAGAAAACATGCTCCAGGCAGGAACAGTCACTCTTGTCACACATTATCAATTTTTTTTTTAAACAAAACTATCGTAGTAGTCTCTGGAGCTCTTCAAAAAGTGTATCATTTACATATATGGAATGGTGTTAATCATTAGGATGTCCAAATACATACCCTCTAAGCAAGACACATATTACTTTGCACTGCCTCATTAGCTTTTTGCAGAGTAATTGTAATGGGACCTGCAGCATCGGGTAGAGATAGTGATGGGAGGTACTGAGCATGGGAGATGAGCTTGCCCATGTTGGGCTTTGCATGTCCATTGATGAATGGGAAACATGAGTGATTTCATGGTAATAGGATAATAGGTAAAATGCAAGACAGGTGATTTGGGGGTGGGAAAAAGTCATTCAGTTGTGTGTGAAAGCTCTTCTAGATGTAAAAATAATCATGGGACCTGAGCAGTCCTGTGGGACCTTCAATAGCTGGTGGCAGTAGTGAGGGAGAGTAGCTAGAGCAGGCAAATAGACTCTCGCTGGAAACAAAAGAGAATGGAGAGAGAGAGAAAAAGCAACCTGGCATTAAGAATCTACTAATGACCATTGTCGATTATAGGTAAAACGTATCTGGTTCATTAATGTCAGCCATCCTCACCTGGTCTGGCCTGCATTTGATCCAGACCCACAGCAATGTGGTTGACTCTCAATTGTCTTCTGAAATGGCCTAGAAAGCCAGTTGTATGTAGTTTGTATATATTGTAGAATAGTTGTACCATTCGCTACAAAGTCTCAAAGAAATGAAACTGGATCAACCATCTAGCATCGACCTAGGCATAGGAAAAGACAATGGCAGAAATAGCAAAGTCCTTCTCACTAAGAGGGGCGAGCGCCAAAATTGGGAGAGCTGCCTCACAGACTAGTCAAGCAATAGTCATACTCATGGAATCATAAATTATAGACAATGTCTCAGACATCCCCATCACCATCACCATCCCTGGGTATGTCCTGTTCCACTGGCAGGACAGACTCAGCAGAGATGGCGACACAGTGGCATACAGTAAGAAGGAAGATGCTCTGGGAATTCTCAGCATTGGCTCCGGACCTCACGAAATCTCATGGCTTCAGGTTAAACGTGGAAGAAGAAGCCTCCTGCTGATTACTACATACCATCCTCCCTCGACAGATGAATTGGTAATCCTTCATGTTGAACAACATTGAGAGGAAGCACTGACACTGGCAAGGGCACAAAATGTACTCTCAGTGGGGAATTTCAATCCCTACCATCAAGAGTGACTCAGCAACAGGACTACTGATTGAGCTGGTGGGTCCTAAAGGACATAGCTGCTAGACTGGGTCTGCAGCAGCTGGTGAGGGAACCAATAAGAGGGAAAAGCATACTTGACCTCATCCTCACTATTCAACCACAGATGCATCTGTCCATGACAGTATCAGTCAGAACAATCACTGCACAGTCCTTGTGGAGATAGAGTCCTGCCTTCACATTGAGAATACTCTCTATCATGGACCATCAATGGCAGGAGAATTATACTCCTGCACAATCCATAACTTCATGGCCTGGCATATCCCCAATTATGGAGAGTGCAGGAGGGCATGCCTGGAGCAGCACCAGGCACACCTGAAAATGAGGGCTGAGCCTGATGAAGCCACCAAAGAGGAAGGGTTTAAAGGGACTACCAAACAGGACTACTTCTATGCCAAAGAGTATGAATAGCCAGTGACAGATAAAGCTAAGTGATTCCACAACCAATGGATCAGACTTCAGCTCTGCAGTCTCGCAGTCATGTATGGTGGTGGATGATTAAACAGCTCACTGGAGGAGGAGGCTTCACAAACATCCCCATCCTCATTGATGGAGGAGCCCAGCACAGCAATGTGAAAGATAAGGCTGAAGCTTTCACAGCAATCTCCAGCCAGAATTGCCATATGGATGATTTCAGCCTCCTCAAGTGGTCCACAGCATTACAGATACCAGTCCCCAGTCAATTTGATTCACTCCACGTGACATCAAGAAAGGGTTGGAGACACTGGGTACTGCAAAGGCTACACGCCCTGTCAGCATCCCTGTAATAGTACTGAAGACTTGTGCTCCAGAACATGCCGCCCCCTCCAATAGGGTTACAACACTGGCATCTACCTGACAAATTAGAAAATTACCCAAGTATGCCCTGTACATAAAAAGCAAGACAAATCCACCTGAAAGTAATGGAAGGTGTCATCAACAATGCTATCTAGCAGCACCTGCCCAGAAATATCCTGCTTAGAATTTGGGTTCTGCCAGGGCCACTCAGCTCCTCACCTCACTACAGCCTTGGTTCAAACATGGACAAAATAGCTTAATTCCAGAGGTGAGATAAGAGTGAGAGTGACAGCCTTTGATGTCGTTCATTGAATGAGTATAGCCATCAAGGAGCCATAGCAAAACTGGAATCAATGGGTATCAGGGGGCAAACTCTCCAGTGGTTGGTATCATACCTGACACATAGGAAGACAGTTGTGGTTGTTGGAGGTCACTCATCTCAGCTTCAGGAGATCTTTGCAGGAGTTCCTGAGGGTAATATCTTCGGCCCAACCATCTTCAGCTGCTTCATCACTGACCTTAATTCTATCATAAGGTCAGAAGTAGGGACATTTGCCGATGGTTGCACAATATTCAGACAATTGTGACTCCTCAGATATTGAAGTAGTCCATGTTCAAATGCATTAAGACTTGGACCATATCCAGGCTTGGGCTGCCAAAAGGCAAATAACATTCCTGCCACTCAAATGCCTCATTATGACCATCACCAAAAAGAGACAACCTAACTTCTGACCTTTGACATTCAATGGTGTAGCCATCACTGAATCCCACTATTAACATCCTGGGGATTGTCATTGAGCAGAAACCCAACAACACTCATCACATGAACACAATATCTACAAGAGCAGGTCAGAGGCTGGTAATACTGTGCTACGTTACTCACTTTGTGGTTCACCAAAGCCTGTCCACTATCTGCAAGGCACAAGCTGGAGTGTGATGGAATATATCTCATTGCCTGGATGTGTGCAGCTCCAACAACACTCAATTGACACGATTCAGGATAAAGCAGCCTGCTTGATTGGCATCGCATCCACAAGCATCCACTCCCTCCACCACTGAAGCTCAGTAGCAGCCGCATGTACCATTTATAAGATGCAGTGCAGAAATTCACCAATGATCCTCAGACAGCACTTTCCAAACCCACCGCTTCCATCTAGTAGGACAAATTCAACAGATATATGGGTACACCACCAACTTCAAGTTCACCTCCAAGCCACTCACCATCTTGTCTTGGTAATATATCACCATTCCTTCACTGTTGCTGGTTCAAAATCCTGGAATTCCCTCCCTAATGGCATTGTGGGTCTACCTACAGTCAGTGGACTGCAGCGGTTCAAGAAGGCAGCTCACTATCAGTTTCTCAAGGGCAACTAGGGACTTGCAATAAATGCTGGCCAGCCAATGATGCTACATCCTACAAATGAATTAAGAAAAAGATAAAGAGAAGGGAAGGAGACAGACAAAGGAATTCTTTAGTCCAATGTAATCCATATAATCATGGTGTTTAAAGCCCTTTGTATATCTTTAATGTCCCTTCCTATTTATAATGACTTAATACCAATAGAATAAAGAATTCTTGTTTCATGATCTTTGGGCTAGTCATGTAATCAAATCTCATGTTCCACTATGAGCTTAGTAAACTAATAAGGAAATTCCATAATGAAAGGGATGATTCTACAAATGGTTGACATCCTAACGATATCAGTCAGAAGATGGTAGGAAGTGATTTCAGTGAGGTGACCTTACAAAACAATCATATCTTGATTTGTTACCTAGACAATCTGACATGGATCATGCAAATATTTATGTGCTAGAAAGCCAAGCAGAGCTCCGAGGTGTCAAAGACCATGCCTAGAGGTTAATAAGAATAATAGGCAGCAAGGTTTTATATTTGGAAGCGCAGTAAGAAGTGAAGAGAGAAGAACATCAGTCAACAGACAGAACAACAAGCAAGCTCCCATCAGTTAGAAAACATGAGCTGGTGTCCCCATATGGACTTATCAATCCACTGCCTATTACTTTTTTTGTTGGCGTTGGTTATCTTAGTTGGCTGGTTTACAATGCAGAGTGACATTGCACCACAGCGCCAGTCTAATCAATGCACTAGCTGAGATCACTGTATAGGTCCTGGTTTCTCAACCTTGCCCTTGTCTGAGACATGGTGACCCTCAGATTGCAGTCACCACCAGTCTAAGAGAATGCCTGTGGTACTCCAGGATTATGGTACTCACTCTGTTGTACTTATTGTCATAAACGTAAGATAAATTAAAACATGTGAAAACATGTTTGTGCCAAGAGTGGTTTTGTAGGTAGTCAGGACTGAAGGGCCTTTAGATTGGCACTCTCTCAAACATAATTGTAATTATAATTGACTTAAGCCTTGCAGTATGACTAATGGGAACATCTTCTCCGTATCTACCATAGTCAAACCCCTTTATAACTTTAAAAATCTCCATTAGGTCAGCCTCCAGTTTTCCCTATTCCCAAAATAATTTCTGGGAAATATGTCAGTTCAATTTGGGCATTTGCAATGTTCCCACAGAGAGTAGAGGACATTAACATGTTTTTATTTCTATACCATCCTTTTGACTGAGTTACACTTTTTCAATGCCTCTTTATTTTGTTTTGTAATATTGAAATGAACATTACACACAGTATTTCAAGTGTGGGCCACCTATGGTTCCATAGTTTATCATAACTTCTCTGCTTTCAGTTCTATCTATTCAAAGTTAAATCTGACATTTGTGTGTTTTAACGTCTTTATTAAGCTGTGTTTCTATTTACAGCAAAAGTTGTGAATTGTGAGTTTTATTGAAGTGCACCTGTCTTCAATCATTGAACTTCTCTACTTTGTTTAGACTTAGCACCCACACATTATGTGGCATTTTCATTGTTTCTGATAGAAGTATAATTAGTAAATAGTATGGTAAAGTTTCATCTATAATATTAATTTAAGCTGTTAAGATCAGAATCAAAGAGCAGAGTTCCAAACTACTAAACTTTAGACTGGCTCCAGGAATGTCTGCATAAATTTCTAACTACCACCTGATGAAGGAACGATGCTCCGAAAGCTAGTGTGCTTCCAATTAAACCTGTTGGACTATAACCTGGTGTTGTGTGATTTTTAATTTCTAATGACCCTGCACCATTCCTTCATTTAAGTTAATGAAAGCAAAATCTTGGTATAAAATATACAAATATTAAAGATCCTGAATTTGTGAAGCATTCTAAAGGGAATTGAAGGACACAATTTCTGTTCATGGACATTGCTAGTGAGATTCTCAATAGTTAGCTTCAGATTTTGTGAAATACTTGATGCACACACAAATAATTGTGTCTGATTAGGTCTCAACAACTTTGGTCAAGCCTCCAATGTCATTTCCTTACATCTTGTTTTTTTTTTTGTGAAAGAACCCTTCCATGAGTTGTCTTGGGATATTTTACCACACTGAAGTTGTTAAGCAAATATTTTCGATTATGAAATCGGAAGTACAGTTTCATTATTTGCAATGTATACTCAAGAAGCTTGATGCCATTCAGGGTAAAGCAGCTCTCTTAATTGACACCACATCCACAAACATTGATGCTCAATAACAGCAACATGTACCACCTATAAGATGCACTGCAGACATTTGCTAAATATTCTTAGACAGCACCATCCGAAGCCACAACTAGAGGGATGAGTGAAACGGGGTGGCAAGGTGGCTCAGTGGTTAGCACTGCTTCCTCACAGCACCAGGGACCTGGGTTTGATGTCCAATGTCAGGTGACTGTCTGTGTGGAACTTGCCCATTCTCCCTGTGTCTGCTTGGGTTTCCTCCCACAATCTAAGGATGTGTGGGTTAGGTGAATTGGTCATGCTAAATTGCCCATAGTAATCAGGGATGTTTAGGTGAGGCGGATTAATTAGGGGAATGGGTCTGGGTGGGTTGCTCTTTGGAAGGTTGGTGTGGGCTTGTTAGGCTGAAGGGCCTGTTTCCGCACTATAGGGATTCTATATATAAAAAAATACATGGGAAAAATATTGCCTATAAATTCCACTCCAATCACCTCGCTATTTTGAATTGGAAATAGATCATCGTTTCTTCATTGCTGCTGGGTCAAAATCCTGGAAAGCCCTTCCTAGCAGCATTTTTGATTTGATTTATTGTTGTCACATGTATCTAGGTACAGTTTGTTTTGCATGCAGTATAGGCAAGATCATAGCGTACAAAGTGGATCAAGGTAGTAAAACAGAGTGAGGAATACAATGTTACAGCTGCTGAGAAGGTGCAGAAAGAGCGAGATCAACAGCACATTTAAAATTTGTGAGGACCATTGTGGGTTTATTTACAGCAAATGGACGGCAGTGATTCAAGAAGGCAGTTCACCATTATCTTCTTAAGGACAACTGGGGACAGGCAATAAATGCTAGTCCAGCCAACTCCAATGAGTGAATTTAAAAAAAGCTCCAAGGGTGGCATGGTGGCTCAGTAGTTAGCACTGCTGCCTTACAACACCAGGGTCCCAGGTTCGATTCCAGCCTCGGGCGAATGTCTGTGTGGAGTTTGCACACTCTCCCCGTGTCTGCGTGGGTTTCCTCCGGGTGCTCCGGTTTCCTCCCACAGTCCAAAAATGAGCAGACCAGGTGAATTGGCCATGCTAAATTGCCCGTAGTGGTAGATGCATTAGTCAGAGGGAAATGGGTTATCTTCAGAGGGTCGGTGTGGACTGGTTGGGCCAAAGGGCCTGGTTCCATACTGTAGGGAATCTAATCAAATTGAAGTGTATACTTGATATACAAGAGGGCCAACAAAGAGAAGGAAGATCTTAATAAAATTGCAGAATGGATGTCCATTTAGCAAAAGATTTTCAGTATAGACAAATTATATACTCTGTGGGAGAAAGAATAAGGAGGTCACATATGCCTTTGAAAATCATGCTTAAATGAACTAGAAAGCAGATACACAACTCACTAAAAATAGTGACTCGGTTTAATAAGGCAGTTTGAAAAGTAAATAAAGTGCTGGGGTTCTTTCTTTGAATGGGTACATTTGAAACAGAGATGTTATTATCAACTAATGTGGAACTTTGGTCAGATCGCATCTGGAGTATTGTGAACAGTTTTGGTTACTACATAATTAAAAAGATATCTATAGAAACGCTGGAGAGGGCAGTTAAAAATTACTTACTCATACAATGCCAGACCTGGGAATTTATTCATTTCAAGAAAGATTGAATAAGCGGGGAATAAGAGAAAAATGAGTGGTGACCTGATGGAAGTATGCATGGGTTAGATAAAAAAGAGCTTGGTGTAGGTATTTCCACTTGTGAAAGAAGCCAGAACTAAGGGCCATAAATATTTGAAATCCATTAATAAATTAAATAAGAACTCGAAGCTTCTTTACCCAGAGAGTTGTTAAAAAGTGGAACTCATTGCCAAAAGGAGTGATTGAGATGAATAGCAAAAACATTTATAAGGGGGAGCCAGATAAACACATGAGGGACAAAGGAATGAAGGATATATTGATGGGGTTAGAGGAAAATGGTGAAAGGAGGCTTCAGAGAATAACACCAAATGGTCTATTTAGACTCAGTAAATATTTTTAATTATGGATATACCTACACTACAATGAATGTAGCCATTCAAGAGGTGTCTCATGTACAGTTAAGCATGGGCAACAAACATTGGCTTTGCCAACAACACCCACATCCATGAAAGATGAAAACAGAATATTTGTTCAAATTATTCTTGCTTTATGAGATGTGTTACATGGGTCCAATAGATTTGCTAGACATCTATTCCAGCTAATGGATAAAAGCATACAGTCAGGCTTCAATCTGAAAATAACTTTCTTGAATGAACTTTGCTGTCTTCATTTTATTCTGAGAGTTCATTAAGGAGTCACCCTACTTTAATGTTTCAGGACCAAGGACAGCACTCATTACGGACTGCATTATAGTCAAATATTGTCATGTATAACCAAGTTAATTCTGTTTTGTCTGCGTCTTTTTCAGTCCTGCTATGTAATTGCCGCTGGTGCTAGTTACTAAATCTGATCATATGTCTAAAGGTTTCTAGTTAATCACATTTACAAACTTGAGATGCCAAACAGATGAAGCAAATTCTGCTGATAGCAGCATTTTACGCAGTTGCGGGATTACAAAAGCATATTCTGGTCTGTTTGAGCTTCTTTCAATTCCATGTCCTGTGATATGCTTGGTGTTCTGTGCTTGAGTTGGATTCCTATTCTCTCAATGGTATTTGTGGTCTGAATTAGTAATAGTACACTTTGTAGCAGGATACCATGCTGCAGAAGAAGGTCTCAGAGCACTATCTTGCAATGTGCCCCATCCATTTGATCTCCTGAGACAAGGTCCTGCATATTGGATGCTGAAAGATTAATGGGCAAGATCCCCAAACCCTCAATACTCAATAGCTATTACCATCCAGTTTCAACATTCAAACTTCTGTCAATCCAGATAAATATGAGGTGAACTTGAGCAGAATAAGCAAGGCAAGGGAGTACACGATGATTGGTACAATCCTAGGAAGCACCAAGGATCAGAGGCACATTAGCGTGCATTTCCACTGGTCCCTTAAGGCATCAGGGCAGGTAGATAACGTGGTTCAGAAGGCACGTGGTTTATTTGCATTTATCGGCTGACATATAGAGTTTAAGAATAACAAGGTTGAATTGGATAAAATGCTGATTAGGTCACAGTTAGAGTAGCGCGTGCAGTCTCAGAATCCATGTTCTCAGAGGGATGTGATAGCACTGGAGAAGGTGAAGAGGAGATTTACCAGCATGTTACCTGGAAAGTTTCAATTATGAAGTAGATATGGACAGACTAGTTTTCATTAGAGCAGTGGAGATTAATTTTAGATTTAGATTTTAGAACATGATTGAAATATATAAACTTATGAGGGGCATAGACATGGTAGACAGTAGGAAATGTTTCCCTTTGCTGAAGGAATCAGTGACCAGATGCATATTTTCAAATTAAGAGATAGGGGTTTAGAGGAGATACAAAGGAAAAGGAACAGTACAGCACAGAAACAAGTCCATCAGGCCATCAAGCCAGCACCGACACATAATGGCTTTTAAACTAGAAACATTTTTGCTTCTGCACAGTCTGTACCCCTCTATTTCCTGCTTATTTATGTATCTGTCAAGATGCCTCTTAAACATTGCTATTGCATCTGCTTCTATCTCCTCCACTGGCAGCACATTCCAGGCACTTACTGTAAAAAAAACCTGCCTCTCACATCTATTTTAAACTTAAAACATTGCTGGAAAAGCTCAGCAGGTCTGGCAGTTTCTGTGAAGAGAAATCAAAGTTAACGTTTCGAGTCTGATGACTTTTCCTCAGGACAGGAAAGGTCGCCGGACCCAAAATGTAAATTTTGATTTCTCTTCACAGAAACTGCCAGACCTGCTGGGCTTTTCTGGCAACTTCTGTTTTAATTTCTGACTTGCAGTATCCACAATTCTTTTGGTTTTCCTTCAAACTTACCCACTTATACCTTAAAGCTATATCACCTAGCAACAGATGCCTCTATCCTGGGAAAAAAGAATTTGACTGTCGATTCTATCCATGTCTTGTAAAGTTTTGTAAACTTCTATCAGGTCATCACCCAGCCTTTGATATTCAAATGAAAACAAACTACGTTTGTTCAATCTCTCTTCATAGCTAATATCCTCCAAAACAGGTGACATCTCAGTAAACCATTTGTGTTCCCGCACCAAAGCCTTCACATCCCTCAGGTAGTGTGCAACCATAATTGTACAGATGTGAGGCAAAATCTTTACACTCAACGAATGATGAGAATCTGGAACTCACTGCCTGTAAGGGTGGTGGAGGGAGAAATCTTTTTAACATTTAAGAAGCATTTAATTGTGCACTTGTGATACCAAGGCACACAGGGCCATGAGGCGAAAATGAGGACTGCAGATGCTGGAGATTAGAGTCGAGAGTGTGGTGCTGGAAAAGCACAGCAGGTCAGGCAGCATCCGAGGTGCAGGAGAGTTGATGTTTCAGGTAAAAATCCCTTCATCAGGAAGGAAGAAATGAACACTGAGATTCTTCACCCTGCAGCCTTCATTCTTGATGAAGGGCTTTTACCCGAAACATTGAGTCTCCTGCTCTTCAGATGCTGCCTGACCTACTTTGCTTTTCCAGCACCACACTCTCAACAAAAAACTATGAGGCCATGTGCTAGAAAATAATATTAGAATAATTATGTGGATGTTATTGACCAGGGTGGACATGATG
Source organism: Chiloscyllium plagiosum (assembly GCF_004010195.1). Taxonomy (NCBI): domain Eukaryota; kingdom Metazoa; phylum Chordata; class Chondrichthyes; order Orectolobiformes; family Hemiscylliidae; genus Chiloscyllium; species Chiloscyllium plagiosum. The sequence continues at coordinate 11,004,671 of NC_057710.1, forward strand.
GATTAAAGGACATCTTTCTGTGCTGTGGATGTCTATGAACTCTTACAATTTTCCCCTTGATTTGCCCTCTTCTAGAAAAATGAAGGTCAGTGTTGATAGTTACATCCTCTCAAATCTGACAGGGTACTGAACTGAATGAATGGGAATCCAGCTCCCACACAACTAAGATTCTCCACTCTGCAGCATTTACTCAGGGCCTGAGGGCCCGAACCCTAACACTGAGATTCTCCACCCTGCAGCCTTTCCTTAGGGCCCAAAGCCTAATATGGAAATTCTACACCCTGCAGTCTTTACTCAAGGCCCAAATCCTAATACGGAGATACTCCAACCTGCAGCATTTACTCAGGGACTGAGACCAAACACTGAGATTCTCCACCCTGCAGCCTTTATTCAGGGCCCAATCCCTAACATTGAGATTCTCCACCTTGCAGCTATTATTCAGGGCCCAAACCCTTAACACTGAGATTCTCCACCCTGCAGCCTTTACTTAGGGCCCGAAGCCTAACACGGAAATTCTACACTCTGCAGTCTTTACTCAATGCCCAAATCCTAATACGGAGATACTCCATCCTGCAGCATTTACTCAGGGCCTGAGACCGAACACTGAGATTTTCCACCCTGCAGACTTTATCCAGGGCCCGAACCATAACACTGAGTTTCTCCACCCTGTAGCCTTTTTTCAGGGCCCGATCCCTCACACTAAGATTCCCCACCTTACCGCCTTTACTCAGGGCCCAAACCCTTAACACTGAGATTCTCCACCCAGCAGCCTTTATTCAGGACCCAAAGCTTAACACTGAGGTTCTCCACCCTGCAGCCTTTACACAGGACCTGAACTCTAACACTAAGGTTCTCCACCCTGCAGCCTTTACACAGGCCTGAAGCCACCCACTGAGATTCTTTACTCTGCAGCGTTTATACTGAGGGCCCAAACCCTAACACTGAGATTCTCCACTTTGCAACTTTTACACAGGGCCTGAGATATAACACTAAGATTATCCACCCTGCCATCTTTACTCAGGGCCCGAAGCCTAACACTGAGATTCTCCACCCTGCAGCATTTACTCAGGGCCCGAACCCTAACACTGAGATTCTCCACCCTGCAGCATTTACTCAGGGCCCGAAGCCTAACACTGAGATTCTCTACCCTGCAGAATTTACTCAGGGCCCGAAGCCTAACACTGAGATTCTCCACCCTGCAGCATTTACTCAGGGCCCGAAGCCTAACACTGAGATTATCCACCCTGCTATCTTTACTCAGGGCCCGAAGCCTAACAGTGAGATTCTCCACCCTGCAGGTTTTACACAGGACCCAAAGCCTTACACTGAGGTTCTCCACCCTGCAGCTTTTACTCAGGGCCCGATCCCTAACACTGAGATTCTCCACCTTGCAACTTTTACACAGGGCCTGAGACCTAACACTGAGATTCTCCACCCTGCCACCTTTACTCAGGCCCGAAACCTAACACTGAGATTCTCCACCCTGCAGCTTTTACACAGGGCCCGGACCATAACACTGAGATTCTCCACCCTGCAGCCTTTACTCAGGCCCAAAACCTAACACTGAGATTCTCCACCCTGCAGCTTTTACACAGGGCCCGGACCGTAACACTGAGATTCTCCACCCTGCAGCCTTTACTCAGGCCCAGACCGTAACACTGAGATTCTCCACCCTGCAGCCTTTACTCAGGGTCCGAAGCCTAACACTGAGATTCTCTACCCTGCAGCACTTACAGAGGACCTGAACCCTAACACTAAGATTCTCCACCCTGCAGCCTTTACTCAGGGCCTGAAGCTTAAAACTGCAGCAAAGGGGCTTTCATCTCCTCAGTGGAATGATGAATCTAGTGGGCAGCAGCTCTTGAACATGCCAGAGAATGGACATGGGTGCTACCAGGAGTGCAAAAAGGTTCATGAAGAAGAAAGGGAGGCCAAGCATGATAAGGCAGCACTTTGAGTGGGAGGGAAACAGCAAGTGGGCTTCCTCAGCAGGAGAGCAGTTGGGGGAGGCTGCTGGTTTCGGGGTCAGTCAAGTCAGGAAAAATGCAGAGTAACATCATGGGGAGGATTTACATAGGGAACTCCTCCACATTCCTTTCTGTGTTTTATCAAATTTGGGTTAGGAAGTGACTGGCCGGCTACCCACTCTCCCATATTATATCATGGAGTGAGCACTGTAATGTCCTGTCTTGGGTAACACCTTTGGGAGATGGTGATGAATTAGACACCAGTCATATTCTGCAACCTGCCTTTTACCTCCCCCCGCCCCATCTTTCTGGAACTCTGCCTGATGTTGTTAAACCCTGCTCCAAACATCTCTAACCAAAGATCCAGGAACATTTAAATATTACCTACTATTTTCATTTTTCACTCAAGAAATGAACCCTACAATTTTGTTTCATTATTATGACCTTACCCACCCATGTTTTTACATTTGGTGATCTGTGAAGCAGTGTTACAATATCCTCTATTTAACTAAGTACCTTGTTTCCCAGATTCAATTACTTTCTTATTTATCAAGTTGGCATCATCCACAAATTTCAACATCATTATTACACCTTCTAAGTCCAGGTCATTTATCAATTCATTCTGCCTCCTGCCTCCAATCCTATGAGCTTTGAATCTCCTGTGTTGCCCCCTCACTGAAGGTCTTCTGAATGTAAGCCACATATAACACATTGCTCTTGTCTTCCATCTCTCTTACTTATTCAAAGAACCTAATAGGGTTCGTTAAATTGGGTTGTCCCTTTGAAATCCATTCAGACAATTAAAAATAATTCTCCATTGGCAAATGTTTTCTTACTCCATCTTTCAACAAAGATTCTGGTATCTTTCCTATTTTAAGTCAATAGAGCATAGTTCCCTCTGTCCATTCTATTTCCCCTCTTATAATTGCTGTCTGTACATTCTCTGACTCTATTCCTTTCGGTCTTGAATTTTCAATATATGTTTTATAAATAATCTATTTGAGGTGAACTGTTTTCATGTTGCCCACTGATTTGTTAGAAACTATTTATTTACCCAGTCAATTCAGATACAGTTTTTTTTTAATGTAAAAACTAAAATGATTGTCTTTAGAAGTCATGGCTTGTTATGTTCCCATTCCCCCCTCCACCCCATTATCCCCTTTATGTTACACTTTTTAGATGAGTGCAGATTGCCTGGGGACAAATTGCAGCATTAGGGACACTTGCCTTCAGAAATAATTTTCTTCATTCTATTGGAAAGTCACTCAGCTTCTGAATTTTCTCTCCCATTATCAACACAGAGCATGGAATGGTATCATTATTACCCAAAACATTGTGAAATGAACTGTACCAACATTATTAAATGGCTGGTAACTCTTCAAGCTCCAAAGATGAGTTTTTATTTTTATCTATTTCTGGGGTGGCAAACATGACCACCATACATTGCCTGTTCAGAATTGCCAAGGAGGTTTCTTTCATTATAGTCTCTGTAACAATGGCTGTCAAATTGAGATGACTTGCAATTAGTGTCTAACAAGCAAGGCACCTCTTCTTTGTTTAATGAAGAGCCTATTCCAGTTAGACCAGCAAATTGTTTCCCTCTAACCACACGACTAAACAGGCCTTGCAAATCCCTACTCTGAAAGAGGGTAGTGGCAACATACCCGTTCCATGGTAAGGTGCAGACTTTGTTCAACACCACTTATAACATGCAAGACAGCAGCATGAGATCTTTGAACTCAGGGTAAGTCATCTGTTCATCGAGCCAGTCAGCAACTGGAAAGAGTTGAAGACTAACAAACCCTACAACAGAAACCTCTGCGTCAAGTTCAACAAGGAAGGATCCACAGTCAATGGTAAAAGTATGGCAGAATTGGTCAAAGCTGGAGTTAGAAACTCCCCAGAGAAGGAAGGCTGTATCCAAAATCGATACAGTCTGTATCGTTAAGGTCAGCGGGAACAATCCTGAATCATGGCTCAGCCAGAAAGCAAACAGATGCTGGAGATTTCCAAAGTAAAATTAGAAGTTAAACTGAGCAAAGGAAAACTTTTCAAAAAGTGGCACCATATTGCAGACTGAAAAAGTGACAAGTAAGCAAAGTGTGTACAGATCAGATCAGGTGTGGCTGCCATTGTGGGAGAGTCACAAGGCACAGCAACAGCAAGAGGGAGGTCAAGGGCCACAAGAACAATTTATACCAAGGTCACTGAATTGTGAATGTCACAAAGGCAGATGTAAAGCAATAAAGAGACCAATTAGAAATCTTAGCAGCCACAGTCCAACAGAACCAAAGGTGAGGAGACTTTATTAAGGCCACTGACAAATGGGAGATCCTTCATTCAAACCACACTAAAGGCAGGTTAGACATCAGGGAGAGGGAATTATCCAGCAAAAAACTCTTAGCGGTATAGGATTAATCTCTTGAAGATGCAAATAATGGATAACATTTAGCAAAATGATGATCAAAGTGGTCAACTTTCATAAAAGCCAAAGGTAGCAAGATTAATTTTAAGTTGTGTAAAGATGCAAGAATCATTTCTTAAAGCTTAAAGCAGCAGGTTTTATCCAGTACAAATGAGGAAAAGCCCAGTTTTGTACATTTTAGACATATGTTTTTTTGACTGTTGTTCATAGAAACCCAAAAGCACGGAAGCAGGTCATTTGATCCATTGAGTCCACACCAACCCTCTGAAAAACATCCAACCCAGATCCACCCAATCCCCATAGCCCTTCATTTCCAATGGCTAATCCTCTTAGCCCACACACTCTGACCAATTTCTCATGGCCAATCCATCTAGTCTGCACATCTTTGGATTGTGGGTGGAAACCAGAGCAGACACAGGGAAAATGTGCAAACTCCATACAGTCGTCCATAGCTGATTTTGAACATGAGTCCCTGGCACTGTCAGGCAGCAGTGCTAACCACTGAGCCACCATGCCATTGTTGTCAGACATATGAACAGATCTCTCATATATTAGAGTTGAACTTTCTCTACATTTTCTCTGTGGCAGTAACACTTTATTCTGCATTCTGTTCTATTACCCTGATGTTCTTATGTAAGGTATGATTTGTCTGGATAGCACACAAGACAATACTTTTCACTGTATCTAGGTACATTTGACAATGAAATTAAAAGTAAAAGGTGGGGTCACCTCCATATTGACTACAAAATACATAAAATCCCTCAGTACATCAGCACAATAAAATTGCACTGCTTTTACTACAGAATAAATGAGTTGTAATTAAATAAAATTTATTACCACATTGAAAAAACATTGTTTTTTTCAAAAACATTTCAAAATGATCTTGTTTAAATGACTTAATTTTAAAGATGGTCCAAATAATGTGCAGAATTAGGCATCTTGGAGAAAACAATTCTAAAGTACAGAATAGCTTCCGAAATAAATACTAAATGAAAAACTGAACTTGTTAATACACTTTTTTGTGCAAGTGGATGTATAACCAATGTTGCTGTAGCTTGCCAAGGATTGAAAGAAACAACAGTTACTTCCAAAGTCGTACTATCAAACACTTTGATAGTTACTTTAAACTGAGAACGAATAGGTTTCTTGAAACAAAAAAAAATGTAATACATAAGTTTAGCTTTTAAGGGAATCCATAGATGGTATAAGTAATTGCCTGTATGGATTTGTGGCAAGATGTGACTACAGTGATGCAAATCTAGAATACACAAAAGATAACTGTTGACAAGTCTTTCTCAGATTTATCCAAAGGCCAAAGAAAATTGAACTCTAGGGAAAGCTATTCTAATGATAAAAGACACAGAAGATTAATCCGACAAGGACATCAACAGGGTCTATTCAATTTTTAAAGCACAAAATGACTTTAAAATGTGCAATTGCAGTAATGGTGGAAACTAGGATAGGTTCCAGACACTGAAATTCCTTGTCAGGAATATGGAGCAAAGAACCTCACAGGTACAGACAGTTCCCAGCTATTAAAACTAGATGTCTTATTTATCAAACAATAGGTCACTTTCAGAAAATGTATTGAAGTAGGTCACAATATCAGAGATGCAAAAAACCAAAAAACTGCCAACACAAAGAGATTAATGAGTAAAACTGTCTACAAAAGAAGAAAAACTGAAAGTGTTCTGAGGGCAATAATAGATCCCTGCATTTAGGGAATAGTTAAGTCAATGGTCACCTCATGAATTTTACATTAGACATTGAGATAAGTGTCACTATATTACTGGATAGTGAAACATGGTAGTGAAACACTTTCTACAGGTGACAACAGTGCAATGTCCAGTGATTATTGATACTGCAAGGAAGAAATTTCTTTTTGAGAAAGAAGATGTCATCCATGAAGGAAATCCGAGATATTAAAGATCCTCCAGTTTAAAGGGAGGTCAGTGGTTTGCCAAAAAGTAAACTATCATCTTCCAAGTCCAAAGGACAAGCATACTAGCAGAATAGTGAAAGCTTCAATTATGTTAAGTTGTAAAGTCAGAGACTTGAGAAGAGCTGGGGTAATGGTAAATGTAACTACATTCACTAATGCAGAATATTAATAATGTTGTTTTAAAAATTATATAATGGTTGCTCATGGGTCTAAAGTTTTCTTACTAAAGAATTTCATATTTGCCACCTACTATGATCATGGCATGTGGATGTACAGCAGAATAGACTGGGATTATAGAGGTTTTAGCCCTAACCTCCTTTTCATTATCTGTGTAACTGCCTACCCTATCAAAATAACTTGTAACTGATTGCTTCCACACAATAAATTATTTGATATTCAACATAAGAGCATTTTCTAGTTACACTTGCTAGTGATCTTCCTCTCCCACATGAGACCAGACAGGCTCTGCAGATCCATACACTGAAAGAGCTTGGCGGCAGTAAACCTATCACATGGTTTCTTGATGTAAAGAATTATGTGCTCATGCATCCACTGCCATTGTTCTTGCAGATAGTGGAGGTGAAGTTGGAAGGAACTGTAGAAGGAGCTTTGGTGAGCTTCTGCAGTGCATCTTGCAGGCAGTATAGACTGGAATGTTGCTGTCCATTTTAGAGGGAATGGAATGGAAGAGTAAGGATGTTCTGCTATAGTTGTACTGAGCATGTGAGACTAAACCTGGAGTATGTTTGGCAGTACAGAATCTGGCTACTGCTTAAAAAAGAAACATTTAGTCAAAACTTATATTGATCAACACCTTCACAAGAAACATTAAGGTAAGGGGAAATTATATTTTATGTATGTTTGGTTTGCAAGTTGATTACAATTGGTCATGGTGTTACCGTAGAGAATGCACTATTTACCACTGTTGTCATAACCTAACTGGTCTGTTCTCGACAGTGTAGCAAGGTTGGCTCATTTGATACTTGAGATGAGAGAATTAGCCTAAGAGAAAATGTTGAACATGTTGGGCCTGTATCTATTGACCTTTAAAAGAATGAGAGGTAACCTGATTGAAACATGTACAATCTTGGGAGAAGTTGACTGGGTTGATAGTAAAAGGATGATTCTGTTTAGAAGAGTGTGGAACAAGGAAACACAGTTTGAAAATAAAGTATCTTCCATTTAAGACGGAGATGAGGACAACGTCTTTCTCTCAGAGCGTTCTGAATTTGTGAAATTCTCTTCCACAAAGAGCAATGGAAGCAAGATAATTGATTTTTTAAAAGTTAAATATCACACAGCACCAGGTTATAGCCCAACAGGTTTATTTGGGAGCACTAGCTTACTGAGTGCTGCTCCTTCATCAGGTGGTTGTGGAGTATCAGATCATAAAACACTGAATTTATAGCAAACAATTACAGTGTCATACAGTGATATATTGAACTGAATTCATAGATTAATAGAGATGTACAGCATGGAAACAGACACTTCGGTCCAACCCGTCCATGCCGACCAGATATCCCAACCCAATCTAGTCCCCAATGCTGCTGAGGGGGAGATGATTGACAGTTTCAGGTTCCTCGGAGTAAATATCACCCACAATCTGCCTGATTCATTCATGTCGATGCTACAGTCAAGAAAACACATAAAAGCCTCCACTTCCTCAGAAGGGTCAGGAAATTCAGCATATCCACAGTGAATCTTACCAATTTTTATCCATGTTGTTAGGACACAGGTTAAACCCTCCTGCTCAATTCAAGCCAGCAACACAGAAATTATTTATCCCGTGCAGTAATCCATGAAAATTCAAGAGGCCAAGAACTATTTAAAGAAAAAATTAACAACTTTGCTTCTTAAAGTTTAACAGAGAATGATTAACTAACAACTATTTATAACTCCTTCCTCTAACCTATCTTTTACTTCTCCTTCTATAATACTAGTCCGCTAAGCCCCCCTGAATAAGATTTACCAAAGATTGAAGTTTCAGAACTAGCCAGCGGTCGAATCTTCTCTTTTATATCTTCCTCTGTAGAGTTGCTCTCCAGGTCGGTGTCGATGTTTTTCTCTGTGCAAACTCCTTCTCTAGACAGATATCTCTCAGAGAGTTCTGACTAGCAGCCTGCATCTGTTGGTCCTTTGGCAGTTCTCCTCCCAAATGTTCAATTTTCCCTGGTCTTATACCCCAAAGCATTGGATTGTTTCATTGGTTTTTAATATTGTCAATATACTAAATGCAAACTTGATTTGCGATTGGTATTTTGTGGTATAATTTAAACTGATTAGTCAAATTTGCATTTGCTTTTGTCTCCAGGCAACCCAGCTAATCGAGCTGTTCAACCAAAAGGTTACATTGTTCAGAACACTTAGTGCTGTCAGGTAGTTCTGTTAGCTTTTAACTCTCTTAAAGGTATAGTACATCCACATCTTCATAACAATGTACCATAGAAAGCATCATATCTGGATGAATCACAGTGTGGTATGACAATTACTCTGTCCAAGTAAACAAAAAACTACAGAGAATTGTGAACACCGCTCAGTCCATCAAAAACACCAGCCTTCCTTCCATTGACTCCATCTACACTTCCCGCTGGCTCAAGAAAGCAGCCAACATAAAGATTCCTCCCACCTTGAAAACAGATTTAAGAACAGCTTCTTCCCCATTTATGAAAGGACCTCTCATATATTAGATCTTACTCTGCACTTTCTCTGTAGCTGTAACACTATACAGATTATCTGAAGGACACGGGTGGGGAGTATTTTGTTCATGTTCATCAAATTCTGGATAATTGAGTGCCAGATAACATAGTTAGCCAAGCATTGGGACCTTGTGAGTTTGTTCGGATAATCCGAAATCTGGTATATCGAATGCTGGATAATCGAGGTTCCTCTGTATTCTATATTCTGTCCTGTTACCATAATGTATTTATGTAAGGGCTGATCTGCCTGTTTAGCACACAATACAATGCTTTTCACTGTATCTCAATACTTGACAAAAATAATAAATCTAATCAAATCAAATGAATCAAATCTTTACCTACTTTGCTTTGAAAACTTAGAAGTACATTAATAGGGGCTGGAGAATGTAACTTTGAAAGAATAGCTTGCTCTTTCATTGGGAAGCAGGTGATTTTACAAACCATGAACACCTGCTCCATTTGTTTAATCTCTGGAAGGAAAGATCTACATTGCTATAATGCCAGCTGTCAAGAAACTGCTTCTAAATTACATCCTCAAATTGAAACAACAGGGACCAATTTCCACACCGTTTTCTACCAGCTAACAATACACAAGTGGCAGACAGTTTACTCTCTGGCAGGTTCATGAGATGAAAGATGTTTTCACCATTAAAAACACTTCTGAGTTCACTTGTGCTTTCTGTGTCTGCTCGTGATCCTCAGATCGATTGACCTAATTTGTAGGTGTCAATATGACAGACCATTTTTACAGCAACTGGGAATTTCATCGCCTTGCACTCCCAGTGCACTCTGGGTGACTTTGACCACACGTTGTGAAGCTGCCGGGGCCAAGAAATGCAGGAGAAGGTGGCATTCCTGATGCAGGGCAGTTTGGAGTCTTAGAATAGTGATTTCCACTGCTTCAAATTTATGTGAGCAGCGCTTCATTTTAGCCATTTTACTGTCTTAATCTTTGTTTAAGGAACTTTGTACTACAATAGGTAAACAGCAGGCAGAATGAGACTATTTGGCACCTCATTCATTATGCACAGTGGCCTGCATGGCCTCCTTCTGTATTGTATCAATCTGTGATATTGTATCTTTAAACTCTAAACCTTGACCCCAACAAATCGCAGGAAAATTGGCAAAGATTGAGAGGTTGGGGCGAATTGGATTGCACCTTTGAAAGAACTGTCGTACCCTAGAAGTGTCAAATGGCTTCCTTCCATGCAGTACCAGTTAATGCTGTTTTGAAAATTGGAAAGAGAGAGGTAGTAACCAGGACAATGATCTCTCCCCGTTGGTCATCCAGCACACAGCTTCATCGCTAACTGGATGCTCCATCTCAGGCAGTGCAGCCAGGACAATGCACAGAGCTGAATTTTCCAGGCTGCCATAACACACTGGGAGCAGTGTGAATCACTTCCAGTCGAGGCGTGCAGTCCCTTCCCTGGAGCGAATCCCACTTGTGAGCGTTGTCCACCATGCGGCTTGGTAGCCAGGTCCCACTAGGACCAACAGTGCCAGCTGGGAGCTGTGGCCACTCCTGGGACTGCAGGCTTCTCCACTGCTGGGGCAGCTGGACTGATAGGCAAATCTCGAGTCAGTGCTGTCATTGAAGTTGATGATGGACAGCAGGCTGTGTGTGGGGAGAGGGGTTGTGGGTGCTGGTTGGTAAGCGAGACGGGCAGGACCCCATTTCTGGCTCTTCAAGGGGCCAGGGAAGGAGAGTTAAACTGTCAGTGAATGACTATCGGGTGGAGCAGTGCCTACAATGGGCTGAATGAGACTCCCTCCCCACCTTCTCTTGACATATCCTGCCACTGGCCTTCACACAGAGTATGGGCTAAATTATCACACCCCCAACACACACACACACACACACACACAGACACACATGTGCGCACACACACACCACACACACACAAGTGCGCGCACACACAGACATACACAGACACATATACACACACAGACTCACACACGCATGCGCACACATACACACATGCACAGACACGCACACATGCACACACACAGGCGCATGCACACACGCGCGCACACACGCAGGCACACACACACAGCCACACACACACAGCCACACACACACAGACACACACATACACAGACACACAGACACACACAGACACACACACAGAACACACACATAGCCACAAACACATAGACACACACGCACAGTCATATACACACACACAGACACACACACATAGCCACAAACACATAGACAAACACACACACAGACACACACAGGCGCGTACACACACACACACACCACGAGTATTTGTATTGGCATGATGGCTGAAGGGTTGGAACTACTGCCTCACAGTGTTTAAGTCACTTAAACCCCCATGTCATATCTGCCACCACCACCACCCTTGGGAGTGTGTTCCAGACTCCTACCACTCTCATGAAATCTGGGTTCAATTCCACCCTCAGATGACATGTGGAGGTTGCATGATCTCGCCGTGCGTTGGTTTCCTCTGGATGCTCTGGTTTCCTCCCATGGTCCAATGATGTGCAAGTTAAGTGGATTGGCCATGGGAAATTCACGGTTACAGAGATAGGGAGGTTCTAGATCCCCAGCGTTGAGATGTGGCCCTTAAGTAATCATTAACTGGTCACTCAAGAGACCTAAGGGTGGATGGATCACTCAATGCCAATCTCACCATCCTCCCTTTAAACCTCAGATTGATCACTAGACTTTATAGCCCTCATCTTCATCTTCTGGTGATGTAGGATGAACTCTAATCCTGAGGAATAGTAAAGATGTATCTTGGAAGAAAACAATGTTTCTGACACAGAGGATGTATCATTCGACAAGTATGGAATCCCACAGGGTTCCTCTTTAGAACTTCCTTTCTCTGAACAGCCTCATGCAGTGCATGAGTTTCTCTGAGAACTCCCTCCCTCTTTTGTTTTAACAGCAGGATGTCGAGAGAGCTGACCATTTTTTTTCGCACCCGATCATCTTCCAGAAATAGCTATCGTCTTGGGGAGAAAGCAACACAAAATCATGCTCATGTTTAAGACCACCAATTGTCAAACTTTAGATGAAAAATGGAGGTTCCATTATAGCAGCCAAAAGAATTTAATTCCTAAGAAAAATCTGGAGAAGTAGTGTTTGTTAACAGTTAAGTGGCAAATAGAACATAGAAACATATAGTACAGTAACAGGACCTTCGTCCCACCATGTTGTGTCAAACATGATGTCAAATTAAACTAATTGCTTCTGCCTGCCTTTGGTCCATATTCTTCCATTCCTTGCATATTCATGTGCTTATCTAAAAGACACTTAAATCACCTTATCACATCTGCTACCAGCACAACCCCTGGCAGTGCCTTCCAGAATCCTACCACCCACTATGTAAAAACCTGCCCCTCGCATCTCCTTTGAACTTTCTTCCACTCACTTTAAATGCATGCCCCCTAGTCCTAGAGTCATAGATTTGTACAGCACAGAAACAGACCCTTTGGTCCAACTCGTCCACGCCAGCTAGATATACCAATCTAATCTAGTCCCATTTGCCAGCATTGACCCATATCCCTCCAAACCCTTCCTATTCATAGACCCATCCAGATGTTGTAATTGTACCAGCCTCCACCACTTCCTCTGGCAGCTTGTTCCATGCACACACCAGTCTCTGCATGAAACAAGTTGCCCCGTAGGTCTCTTTTATATCTTTTCCTTTCACCCTAAACCTTTGCCCTCTAGTTCTGAACTCCCCAAACCCAGGGAAAAGACTTTGTCTATTTTATGTCCCTATCCATGTTCCTCATGATTTTATAAACTTTTATGAGGTCACCCCTCAGCCTCCGACGCTCCAGGGAAAACAGCCCCAGCCTATTCAGCCTCTCCCTATAGCTCAAATTCTCCAACCCTGACAACATCCTTGTAAATCTTTTCTGAATCCTTTCAAGTTTCACAACATCCTTCTGATAGGAAGGAGATCAGAATTACACGCAATACTCCAAAAGTATTGGCCTAACCAATGTCCTGTACAGTTGTAACATGACTTCCCAACTCCTGTACTCGATACTCTGACCAATAAAAGAAAGCATACCAAACGCCTTCTTCACTATCCTAGCTACCTGCAACTCCATTTTCAAGGAGCTATGAACCTGCTTTGTTCAACAACATTCCCTAGGACATTACCAAGGTCTCTTTGTTCAACAACATTCCCTAGGACATTACCATTAAGTGTATAAGTCCTGCTAAGATTTGCTTTCCCAAAATGCAACACCTCACATTTATCTAAATTAAACTCCATCTGCTACTCCTCAGCCCATTAGCCCATCTGATCAAGATACCATTGTAATCTGAGGTAACCTTCTTCACTGTCCAAAGTTAAAAATCACACAACACCAGGTTATAGTCCACCAGGTTTAATTGGAAGCACACTAGCTTTCGGAGCGACGCTCCTTCATCAGGTGGTTGTTGAGGTTGTGAAGTGCAACCTAACTAAAGTCTTATAAAGCTGCAACATCATTTCCTGTCTCTTGTACTCAATTCCCGACCAATAAAGGCAAGCCTGCCATATGCCTTCTTTACCACCCTAACTACTTGCGCGGCCACTTTCAGGGAGCTATGGACTTGAACCTCAAGATCCCTCTGTATATCAATGTTGCTCAAGGTGTTGCCATTAGCTGTATACTTTTCCTTAATATTTGTTCTCCCAAAGTGCAGCATCTCACACTTAGTGGATTAAAATCCTTCTGCCATTTCTCCGCCTACATCTGCAACTGATCTGTATCCCACTGTATCCCTTGACAACCTTCAACACGATCCATAACTTCACCAATCTTTGTATTGTCTGCAAACCTAATAACCCAGACATCTACATTTTCATCCAAGTCATTTGTATATATCACAAACAGCAGTGGTCCCAGTATGAATCCCTGCAGAACACCAGAACCTCCAGCCAGAAGAACAAGCTCCACTATTACTTTCTGCCTTCTATGGGGAAGGTAATTCTGGATCCATGCAGCTAAGTCACTGTGGTCCCCATGCATCTTACTCTTCTGGATGAGCCTACTATGAGAGACATTGTTGAAAGCCTTATTAAAATTCATGTACTCAACATCCACTGCTCTACCCTCATCGATTACCTTTGTTAACTTCTTGAAAAATTCAATCAAGTTAGTAAGATATGACCTGCCCTGTCCAAAGACATGCTGACTGTGTCTAATTGGGTCATGCTTTTCCAAATGCGTGTAAATCCTATCCCTAAGAGTTGTCTCCAATGAGACGTTATTCCCACCCACTGACATGAGACTCACCGGTCTAAGTTTCCCAGCTTATCCCTATTCTCCTTCTCGATCAGAGGAATAACATTAGCTACTCGTCAGTCCTCCGGGACCTCTCCAGTGGCTAGTGAGGATACAAAGATCTTCGTCAAGGCCCCAGCAATCTCCTCTCTTGCCCCTCTCAATAACCTGGGGTAGATACCATTAGACCCTGGGGAGTTATCCACCTTAATGAACTTCAAGGGACCCAACACCACTTCTTTTGTGATCTCAAAATCCCCTAGCATATTAACATGTTGCACACAAGCCTCACTATCCTCCATATCCTTCTCCTGGGTGAATACCGAAGCAAAGTACTCATTTAGAACCTCTTTTATCCTCAAGTGGCCCTACCTGTTCCCTAAATATCCACCTGTTTTTAAAGTATGGATAGAATGTCTTGGAATTCTGTTTAACCCTACTTGCCAAGGTCATTTCACGGCCCATTCTTGCTCTCCTAATTCCCTGCGTGAGGTCTTTCATGCTTTCACACTCTACCTTGCTCCTGCCAAATCCACATGCTTGTAAGTAACTACAGTTGGTTTTACACACAGTGTTTGCTTCTGGGTAACTATCCTCCACTCACTCCATGTTGCTGAAGAAATGCATTTTAGGTTAAGGCACTAGTTGCTGTAGTTTTCATCGTGGGTTTGCAAACTCTGTAAATATAAGGCACTGATACTACTGTGTGTTCAACTCATTTGCTGCCACTCTGGTGTAATGTTTTACTGTGTTTAAATGTAGGGAACCATTAACTATCTTTGCTACAGAGGCCATAATGTGGAGGTGCTGGTGTTGGACTGGGGCGAACCAACTTAAAAATCACATAACACCAGGTTATTGTCCAACAGGTTTATTTGAAAGTGTAAGCTTTCAGAACGTGGCTCCTTCCTCAGGTAGCTGATGAAGGAGAAGTGTTCCAAAAACTTGTGCTTCCAAATAAACCTATTGGACTATAACTCGGTGTTGTGTAATTCTTACTACAGAGGGGAATGTATCAGAGGTCAGGCGTCTGGTATGACCAGTGAATGCGTGTTAGAGGTCAGAACACTATACTCAGTTCAATCAATAGCTATGATGGGAAGTCTTGTACTGATTCTCACTTAACTTATAACTGATATTTGGTGTGTTTCAGTATGACAAAATTATTCTCTCGTCAAGAAATATTTCTCAGCTTAAGGAGCACATCTTCCTGCAAGTTGGGTAAGAGAGGGTCAGACTCAAAGTACAGCAAGTTAGAACATGCATACCAGCTCCAGAAAGAGATGATCTGGTCAAAATTTCATTGCTGCTTGTGAGATTGCTCAGACCATTGAGTGTAGGAGGCAGAAGCGGGTACTGCAGATGCTGGAGACTAGAGTCAAGATTAGAGTGGTGCTCTCACCGTAATTCCTTTACTGTTCAAAAATAATCTATCTTAGCTTTAAAAGCATTTACTGAAGTAGCATCAACTATTTCACTGGGGCGGGGCATTCCATAGATTAACAACCCTGTGGGTGAAGAAGTTCCTTCTCAGTTCAGTCCTGAATCTGCTCCCTCTAACCTTGAGGCTGTGCCCTCTTGTCCTGGTTTCACCCACCAGTGAAACATCCTCCCTACATTTACCTTATCTATTACCTTCATAATTTTATATGTTTCTATAAGATCTCCCCCTCATTCTTCTGAATTCCAATGAATAAAGTTCCAATCTACTCAGTCTCTCGATCATAAGCCAACACCCTCAACTTGAGAATCAACTGAGTGAGTCTCCTCTGCACCCCCTCCAGTGCCAGTACATCCTTTCTTAAGGAAGTAGACCAAAACTGCATGCAGTACTCCAGGTGTGGCCTCACAAGCATCCTATAGAGCTGCAGCATAAAACCTCTCTGCTTTTAAACTCAACCCTTTAGCAATGTCAGACAAAATTCCATTTGCCTTCCTAATTGCCTGTTGCTGTCTTTAAAATGTTGTAATTGTACCCCCTCCACCATTTCCTCTGACAGCTCATTCCATATGCACATCACCCTCTGTGTGAAGAGGCTGCCCCTTAGCTGCCTATTCAATGTTTTTCTTCTCACCTTAACCCGATGCCCTCTGGTTTTGGACACTCCTATTCTGTGGGAAAGACTTTGGCTGTTCACCTTATCTATGCCCCTCATGATTTTATAAACCTCTGTTAAGTCACCCCTGCTGTCTTATTCTATTTTTTGTTTTTCTCACTTTGGTACTGCTGATTGAGGGGTAAACATTACATAGGACACCACCCTAACTCTTCAAATTAGCGCCAGGAATCTTTTACAATCCCATGAGGGAGGTAAGGTTTCAGGGGAACATTCAACCTGAAATTAGGGACCTTTGACAGTGCAGCACTCCTTCAACGATGCATTGTACTGGAGAGTCAGTCTTATTCTACATGCTTAATTCACAGAGGGAAACTTAACCCAGAATCTGCTGTGGTTCATTTGAGATTGCTCTTGCTTCTGAATAATGAGATTACTCAATTTTTTTTGTGAATTCTAGATTTTGCATTCAATATTATTACAGGTAAAGAGATTGGACATTGTCAGCTGAGGACCTCTTGCCTCACCTTTTCTGACATTCGTCCGTCAACCAATGCCAGCAACAGCAGATTAATTGGCCACTTATCCGATTGCTCTTTGCAAGTCCTCACTCAGTGCAGTTGACTGAGTGTCCGTTCGCATAAAGTAATTTGTAATGTCCCGAGGACATGAGGAGGGGCTGAAGTAATAGTTCCCTTAGTTGATTAAAATCACAGTCGGCCTTGAAGTGTAGAGGGTGAGAGGGTCGGGTGACCTTATAGAGGTTTACAAAATCATGAGCGGCATGCATAAAATGAATAACCAAGGTCTTTTTCCCAGGGTAGGGGAACCCAAAACTACAGGGCAAAGGTTTAAGGTGAGAGGGAAAAGATTTAACAGGCAGCTGAGGGGCAACCTTTTCACACAGAAGGTGATGTGCGTATGGAACGGGATACCAGAGGAAGTGGGGTACAATTACAACATTTAGAAGACACTTGGACAGGTAGACAGATAGGAAAGCTTTATAGGGATATGGACCAGTCAAAGGAAAATGGGGCTTTTAGAAAACCTGGACAGCATGGACGAGGTGGGCCGAAGGACCTGTGTCCATGCTGTATGACTCTGCAAAATCACAGTGGTTAAAGAGCAGGATTAAAATATCACTTTGGATAAAACTTTGCCATAGGTTTAACTGTCTCAGCATGCTGGCTATCAACCAGCTTGTTCTCATAGAATCCTTGCAGTGTGGAAACAGGCCATTCCACCCAAATCACCACCAACCCGCTGAAGAGCATCTCCCTCAGACACACCTCCCCACCCCACAATCCTGCATTACTCTTGATTAATCCATCTATTGCACATGTTTGGACACTATAGCATGGCCAATCCACCTGAACTGCACGTTTTTGCATTGTGGGAGGAAACCAGGTGACTCAGAGAAAGCAAACACAGGATGAATGTACAAACTCCACACAGACAGTCACCCAAGGCTAGAATTGAACCTAGGTCCCCGGCAACAGTGCTAACCACTGAGCCACCGTTCTGTTTAACATCAGGTCTAAGCTGACAGTGGAGAGTCAACCTTGAGACATCAGAGAGAAGAGTGAGATGGCATAAAGCCTCATGCTTTTGTAGCCCATTAATCACATTAGGCTGATGGCCACCCCAGTGAAATGTAGATATCCCTTGGATAGATTGCTGTAATAAAGTCAGTCGGTGATAAATCCGAGGCTGTGATACAGATTCACCCACCAGGTCAAGGATTAAGGCTGTTTCAACACATTGTGGTTGAAAAACCAATTAAACAGAGATTGGGAACCTTGATCTGTCTGCACTCCATTCAAATGTCTAAAATTCTAACGTTCGCACATGTAACAGTTGGCTGGTGCATTCTGCAGTATAAGGTAATGTCCTACATTAGGCTAATTTTCTCGTCAACTGGTGATATTTCAATGTGGATACTTTTCAGATGAATTCCTCCATTTTAATAACTCTTTTTTATTCCGGCTCCTTTTTTCCTGCCATCTCAGATTATCCTGCAGTCTATCAGGCATTTTATTGTCTTGTTCTTGTACTGTCACCATAGTAACAGTAGTTAGCTCCCAGAAGGTGCAAGCATTACCGTGGTTTTATTTAAAATGCCCACCTTTAGCTGACAAGGAAACAGAATCAACTTTTTACCAATGCCATGCTACAGCACTGACAGTCAGGTAAACGAGTCTTATCCAACATCAGCAGGTAGTTCTAACAAAGGTTCCATGTAAGAATGTTAACCAGACACTTCTGTTTCACATGCTGATTGACTGGTACAAGTTCCCAGTGCTTCCTGGGCTAGACGATATCAGAGCTGCTATATCCCTGTCACCTCTCTGCTTTGCTTAGACAGTTACCAGTGTATTATCATGGCAGACAGGTCTTATTTAAATCTAATGGTTTTGGGACTGATGTTTCTTCCAGGTGGTGAGGGAACTTTACCTACTGGGAATACAGCCTAGACGCTGGCGGTTCTACAGAAAGTGAAAGGTCCAATTTGAGTAAAATCTGACCAGTTAGTCAGAAGGAGATCTGATTAATCCTGACCATCTCATTGACCGTGGCCTTGGTGTAAGGGGGAGGTAGGGGTGAGGGGTGGGGAGGAGATGGTGACTGGAGCAGAATGGGAGGCAACATTAAGAAGGGGTAGCTGCTGCTGCTCACTGCGATTTTGAGGGAACAAGTGAGCTCTGCTCTCGCTCCACATGAAAGGGAAGTTGGAAACTTTACCATGCTGGCAGCATCCCTTTTGAAGAACAGTGGTCAGGCTGTGAGAAACAAGAGCAAAGCTTGTTCTACACTGTCCTGACATTTTCAGACAGTGCTCAGAATATGAAACAAGTAAAGAAAGAACAACTGAGAATCCCGATCCGTGCCTGCTGACTGGTTAAATGGGAGCAGTGATTGACGGTCTTTTTCAGGAATAGCTCATTATTACTGATCCCATTATGTTATCAATCATGGAATCCCAACAGTGTGAAAGCAGGCCATTCGGCCTATCAAGTCCACACCGACTCTCCAAAGAGCAATCCTACCCAGACCAACCCTATCTCTGTCACCCTATCCCTGCATTTCCCATGGCTAATCCACCTAGCTAATGCACCCGAGACATGGTGGGCAATTTAACATGGCCAATCCACCTAACCTGCACATCTCTGGACTGTGGGAATAAACCAGATTACCCACACAGACTGTCACCCAAGGTTGGAATTGAACTGGGCCCATGGTCCTGTGAGGCAGCAGTGCTAACCACTGAGCTGTCCCCAGCACACAGAAGCTGCTGGTAACGATTCTTCCACTGACGTTTCCATTTGTATTCTCATTTCTCAGGCATTTCTCATTTCTTTATGAGTCTCATAAACCTTTTGACCTGCACCATCATCCCTTTTTGTCGTTAAGGGTTGGAGTTTATGAATGACTGGGAGCAGAGTAAGCCCTGTCTGCCTTCTGCTGCCCAGTTTAACTCAGTAGCAGAGGCGGATTGAGGGCCTTACTTGGGCAATAATTGACTACTGTCGAGTCCCTCAGTAGGTCCAAAGTGATCTTACCTGCACTGCCCAGCTCCTACTGCATGGGTCTGGTTAGGGTTGAGTGATGATGTGATTTTTCATATGTTAAACCATGTAACATATATTATGGCTTCTTTATTGAAACATATATCAGAAAGCTTGTAAGCAACCAACCAAGTGCACGAAGAAATCTCAGTCATTGACTCACAGAGTCATAGAGATGTAGTGCACAGAAACAGATCCTTCAGTCCAACTTGTCCATGATGACCAGATGTCCCCACCCAATCTAGTCAAACCTGCCAGCAACCGGACCATATCCCTCCAAACCTTTCCTATTCATGTACCCATCCAGATGACTTTTAAATGTTGCAATTTGTACCAGCCTTTACCACTTCCTCTGGCAGCTCATTCCATACACGTACGACCCTCTGTGTGAAAAAGTTGCCCCTTAAGTCCCTTTTATATCTTTCCCCTCTCACCCTAAACCTATGCTCTCTAGTTCTGGACTCCCCCATCCCAGGAAAAAGACTTTGTCTATGTATCCTATCTTTGCCCCTCGTGATTTTATAAGCCTCTACAGGATCACCCTTCAGCCTTTAACACTCTAGGGAAAACAGCCCAAGCCTATTCAACCTTCCCCCATAGCTCAAATTCTCCAACCCTGACAACATCCTTGTAAATCTTTTCTAAACCCCATCAAGTTTTACAACACCTTTCCGACAGGAAGGAAGCCAGAATTGCACGCAGTATTCCAAAAATGGCCTAACCAATGTCCTGTACAACTGCAACATGACCTTCCAACTTCTGTACTCAATGCTCTGACCAATAAAGAAAAGCATACAAAACGCCTTCTTCACTATCCTATCTACCTGCAACTCCACTTTCAAGGAGTTATGAATCTGCACTCCAAGGTCTCTTTGTTCAGCAACACTCCCTAGGACATTACCATTAAGTGTATAAGTCCTGCTAAGATTTGCTTTCCCAAAATGCAACACTTCGCATTTATCTAAATTAAACTCCATCTGCCACTTCTCAGCAATTTGGCCCATCTAGTCAAGATCTTGTTGTAATCTGAGGTAACCTTCTTCGCTGTCCACTACACCTCCAATTTTGGTGTCACCTGCAAACTTACTAACTGTACTTCTTATGCTCGCATCCAAATCATTTATATAAATGATGAAAAGTAGTGGACCCAGCACCGAACCTTGTAGTTCGGACAAATCAAGTACGTATTTAAGACGACGCTTCTAAGAACAAGTGAGAGAAAGGAATAGAAGGATATAGTGGTACAGTTAGATGAACGTGCAGGAGTGAGAGAGAGAAAGACAAAGAGAGAGAGAGAGAACCTTCACAGTTACTGCCTTGCTGTTTTTGAATTCATGTGTTGCTGGACATCGGAGTGCATCTGGGAAAATTAACAAACAGTGAATGTCACACCTAATCTTGGAGGAACCGGTTTGGGCGAAGTTCACAACACAGAATCAGATAAGTTAATTGTTGTTTTAAGTCTGTCCAAGAGAAAGGCTGTATTAGTGAGTACAGTGGGTTCTTTCATAATAATATGTTTTTGGAGATAAGTCTCTTGATTAAACTTAAAATATAAGCCATAGCTCTTAATTTAACCTGGTGCAGTGTTTTGTAGAGGAATAAGACTGTGTTATTTTCTGGGTCTGTAGATTGTGAAGGAGTGAAAATGGCCTTTGCAGTGATATGTACTTCTTGTCAGATGTGGGAGTTTAAAAAGAGTTTAAGGGTTACTGCGGATTATATCTGCCATAAATGCTGTTGGATGCGAATCTTATCAGATTAAATGGATTGGTTGGAGAGACAGATAGAAGCGATGAGGAATTTGCAACAGCAACAGTATGTGATGAATGGCAGTTATAGGAAGGGGGGAAAGTCTCAGATACAGTCACATAGATGGGTTAACTCCAGGAAGGGTAAGAGAGGTAGGCTTTTGTGGATATACCCACTTCAAATAGGTATGCTGCTTTGGAAAATGTAGGGGGTGATGGATTCCCAGGGAAACGTAGCACAAACAGCCAAGTTTCTGGTATTGAGACTGGCTCTAATGCAACGAGGGGTACATCGGCTTCCAAGAGATCAATTGTGTTAGGGAATTCTGTAGTCCGAGGTACAGACAGACCTTTCTGTGGCCAGCAGAGAAAAAGCAGAATGGTGTGTTGTTTCCCTGGTGCCAGGATCAAGGATGTCTCAGAGAGGGTGCAGAATGTTCTCACGGGAGAGAGGGGCCAGCAGGAGGTCATTGTCCACATTGGAACCAACGATATAGGAAGGGAAAAGGTTGAGATTCTGAAGGGAGATTACAGAGAGTTAGGCAGAAATTTAAAAAGGAGGTCCTCAAGGGTAGTAATATCTGGATTACTCCCAGTGCTACGAGCTGGTGAGGACAGGAATAGGAGGATAGAGCAGATGAATGCATGGCTCAGGAGCTGGTGTATGGGAGAAGATTCACATTTTTGAATCATTTTGGAATCTCTTTTGGGGTAGAAGTGACCTGTATAAGAAGGACAGATTGCACCTAAATTGGAAGGGGGCTAATATACCGGAAGGGAAATTTGCTAGAACTGCTTGGGAGGATTTAAACTAGCAAGGTGGGGGGGGGGGGGAGGTGGGACCCAGGGAGATAGTGAGGTAAGAGATCAATCTGAGACTGGTACAGTTGAGAACAGAAGTGAGTCAAACAGTCAGAGCAGGCAGGGACAAGGTAGGACTAATAAATTAAACTGCATTTATTTCAATGCAAGGGGCCTAACAGGGAAGGCAGATGAACTCAGGGAATGGTTAGGAACATGGGACTGGGATATCATAGCAATTACGGAAACGTGGCTCAGGGATGGGCAGGACTGGCAGCTTAATGTTCCAGGATACAAATGCTACAGGAAGGATAGAAAGGGAGGCAAGAGAGGAGGGGAAGTGGCATTTTTGTTAAGGAATGGCATTACAGCTAAGCTGAGGGAGATTATTCCCGGAAATACACCCAGGGAAGTTATTTGGGTGGAACTGAGAAATAAGAAAGGGATGATCACCTTATTGGGATTGTATTATAGACCCCCTAATAGTCAGAGGGAAATTGAGAAACAAACTTGTGAGGAGATCTCAGCTATCTTTAAGAATAATAGGGTGGTTATGGTCGGGGATTTTAACTTTCCAAATATAGAATGGGACTGCCAGAGTGTTAAATGTTTAGATGGAAAGGAATTTCTTAAGTGCGTACAAGACAATTTTCTGATTCAGTATGTGGATGTACCTACTAGAGAAGGTGCAAACTTTGACCTACTCTTGGGAAATAAGGCAGGGCAGGTGACTGAGGTGACAGTGGGGGAGCACTTTGGAGCCAGCGACCATAATTCTATTCATTTTAAAATAGTGATGGAAAAGGATAGACCAGATCTAAAAGTTGATGTTCTAAATTGGAGAAATGCCAATTTTGACAGTATTAGGCAAGAACTTTTGAAAGCTGATTGGAGGCAGATGTTCGCGAGTAAAGAGATGGCTGGAAAATGGGAAGCCTTCAGAAATGAGATAACAAGAATCCAGAGAAAGTATATTCCTGTCAGGGTGAAAGGGAAGGCTGGTAGGTATAAGGAATTTGGATGACTAAAGAAATTGAGGGTTTGGTTAAGAAAAAGAAGGAAGCATATGTCAGGTATAGACAGGATAGATCGAGTGAATCCTTAGAAGAGTATAAAGGAAGTAGGAGTATACTTAAGAGGGAAATCAGGAGGGCAAAACGGGGACATGAGATAGCTTTGGCAAATAGAATTAAGGAGAATTCAAAGCGTTTTTACAAATATATTAAGGACAAAAGGGTAACCAGGGAGAGAATAGGGCCCCTCAAAGATCAGCAAGGCGGCCTTTGTGTGGAGCCTCAGAAAATGGGGGAGATACTAAATGAATATTTTGCATCAGTATTTACTGTGGAAAGGGATACGGAAGATATAGGCTGTAGGGAAATAGATGATGACATCTTGCAAAATTTCCAGGTTACAGAGGAGGAAGTGCTGGATGTCTTGAAATGGTTAAAGGTGGATAAATCCCCAGGACCTGATCAGGTGTACCCGAGAACTCTGTTGGAATCTAGAGAAGTGATTGCTGAGCCTCTTGCTGAGATATTTGTATCATCGATAGTCACAGGTGAGGTGCCGGAAGACTGGAGGTTAGCAAACATGGTGCCACTGTTTAAGAAGGGCGGTAAAGACAAGCCAGGGAACTATAGACCGGTGAGCCTGACCTCGGTGGTGGGCAAGTTGGAGTGAATCCTGAGGGACAGGATGTACATGTATTTAGAAAGGCAAGGACTGATTAGAGATAGTCAACATGGCTTTGTGCGTGGGAAATCACATCTCACAAACTTGATTGAGTTTTTTGAAGATGTAACAAAGAAGATTGATGAGGGCATGTGGACTTCAGTAAGGCGTTTGACAAGGTTCCCCATGGGAGACTAATTAGCAAGGTTAGATCTCATGGAATACAGGGAGAACTAGCCATTTGGATACAGAACTGGCTCAAAGGTAGAAGACAGAGAGTGGTGATGGAGGGTTGTTTTTCAGACTGGAGGCCTGTGACCAGTGGAGTGCCACAAGGATTGGTGCTGGGTCCTCTACTTTTTGTCATTTACATAAATGATTTGGATGCGAGCATAAGAGGTACAGTTAGTAAGTTTGCAGATGACACTAAAATTGGAGGTGTAGTGGACAGCGAAGAGGGTTACCTCAGACTACAACAGGATCTGGACCAGATGGGCCAATGGGCTGAGAAGTGGCAGATGGAGATTAATTCAGATAAATGCGAGGTGCTGCATTTTGGGAAAGCAAATCTCAGCCGGACTTATATACTTAATGGTAAGGTTCTAGGGAGTATTGCTGAACAAAGAGACCTTGGAGTGCAGGTTTATAGCTCCTTGAAAGTGGAGTTGCAGGTAGGTAGGATAGTGAAGAAGGCATGTGGTATGCTTTCCTTTATTGGTCAGAGTATTGAGTACAGGAGTTGGGAGGTCATGTTGCGGCTGTACCGGACATTGGTTAGGCCACTTTTGGAATACTGCGTGCAATTCTGGTCTCCTTCCTATCGGAAAGATGTTGTGAAACTTGAAAGCTTTCAGAAAAGATTTACAAGGATGTTGCCAGGGTTGGAGGATTTGAGCTATAGGGAGAGGCTGAACAGGCTGGGGCTGTTTTTACTGAAGTGTTGGAGGCTGAGGGGTGACCTTATAGAGGTTTATGGATAGGGGCATGGATAGGATAAATAGACAAAGTCTTTTCCCTGGGATGGGGGAGTCCAGAACTAGAGGGCATAGGTTTAGGGTGAGACGGAAAGATATAAAAGAGACCTCAGGGGCAACTTTTTCACACAGAGGGTCGTACGTGTTTGGAATGAGCTGCCAGAGAATGTGGTGGAGGCTGGTACAATTGCAACATTTAAGAGGCATTTGGATGGGTATATGAATAGGAAGGGTTTGGAGGGATATGGGCCGTGTGCTGGCAGGTGTGACTAGATTGGGTTGGGATATCTGGTCGGCATGGACAGGTTGGACCGAAGGGTCTGTTTCCATGCTGTACATCTCTATGACTCTATGACTCTATGACTCTAAATAGGGTGGGAAAGTGCGCAACCACTGGCATTGATCAGCTGGACCAAATGGCCTCTTTTGTTCTGTGCCTTCTACATATTTTCATAAGTTAGGATGTTATTTACTCAGTTCAATTTCTAGCTTCTGCTTAAAAAAAAGGCATTACTGACCAGAGCAGATTTAGACCTATAAAACCATTAGCATTTACTTGAAAGCAGGTTCAATCATTCTGCAGGGGGGACAGAGAAGTTGGACCATGTAAAGCCTGCACCATTCCTCTTACTCTCTTGCTCATTTGAACCTTTCACCCCTCCAACACTCGTGTCCCTACATCACATGGACTGCAATGGTTTAAGGCAGCAGCTCACTTGTACCTTCAGGTAGTTCGGCGTGCACAAAAATGCTGGCGTAGCTTGCAGCACTCACATCCTGTCAATAAAGTTAATAAAAACTGAAAAACTGCTCCAATTTAACTTTTTCTCAGACCTTTCCTCTTTTGGATACAGCTAGCAAGAGGATGCCTAGCTCAAGCCAGATTTGAGCCAAGGCCCAACAATAATGCAGTATTTCAGATTATTACTACTCACTGACACTAATGCCTTTGTACTTAATTGTACATATTAAAAAAATGCTGTATACACTCACATATTCTTAAGTTGTTTCTTCCTATGAGCGTACTTAAAATGGAAACTACCTACAGAAACTCGCCACATTGTCATTATATCCTTCAACTGTGGAGACGCTACAGAAGCATTGTAGAGATAGCAAGATAGAATACAAAACAACCAATTTATACAGACACAAAAACAGAAGTTGCTGGAAAAGCCCAGCAAGTCCAGCAGTATCTACGAAGAGAAACCAGAGCCAGCATTTTGGTTGCAGTAACCCTTCCTCAGAACTATTTTCTGTTCACCCTGATTTCTCTTCACAGATGCAGCCAGACCTGCTGAGCCCCTCCAGCAAACTCTATCCTTGTTTCTGACTTACAGCATCTGCACTTCTTTCGGTTTCAATTTATACAGACAATGTCCATGAACAAGTGTGGACTTCACTATTATGTGCTTATTTCATACTTTGACTCAATCGAGGAGAAAGTGAGGACTGCAGATGTTGGAGATCAGAGCTGAAAATGTGTTGCTGGAAAAGCGCAGCAGGTCAGGCAGCATCCAGGGAACAGGAGAATCGACATTTCGGGCATAAGCCCTTTGGCTTATGCCCGAAACGTCGATTTTCCTGTTCCCTGGATGCTGCCTGACCTGCTGCGCTTTTCCAGCAACACATTTTGACTCAATCGTCCTTTACATACACATTTGTGCACAGATCCAATAGTCTCCCATCCTTGAAGTTGGTTTTACCCAGGGCTACACTTAGGTTCGACTCTGCACATATAATGTCACAGGAAGTCAACATTTCTGCCTTATATGGCAAATTGCAGATGCGTTATTTTGCATGTTACAACATGGTTACATGAACAGAGTCATCAAACAAACCAAAACATTCAGCATTCTGAAGCAGACCCCTTCTCATTGAGGTGAACCACGAAGTGAAAAGAAAATCAGCTCAAATCCAGAGAACATTTTACTAGCTCGCTGTCTTTAAAGTGTTGTGTCTTCCTGAAATCTGAGCAATAACATATCCTTTCCTTCCCTTAATGAATAGAAATCTGCTATGTTTCAAGAACAGCATCATGATGTCACATAGTTAGAGAAACCTGCTCTGTTAAATATATACAACGATGCATGTCAGTACACTATTTTTATGCATTGAGGTATACTTTGGGCAGATGGACAATCTGACAGGATCTAACCCTTATGTTATTATTACTGATCTTCTGTGTAGCTTCACCCTGCAATGTATTGTCTATCATTGTGGATGGATGTGCATCATGTATTATGTCTGATTATTGTTTGGGATGATACTTTTGGTGTCACAGTCATCATCCTCAATATGGTGCCATTGGTTAAGAAAAGCTGTAAGGAAAAGCCAGGGAACTATAGACCTCACGTCGGTGGTGGGTAATTTATACAATTTTAGATTCATACAGCATGGAAACAGATCCTTTGATCCATCCTGTCCATGCCAACCACATTCCTAAACTCAACTAGCCGCACCTGCCTGCGCTTGACTCATATCCTTCCAAACCTTTCCTATTCATATTCTTATCCAAATGTTTTTTAAACACTAACTGTATCTGCATCCACCACTTCCTCTGGCAGTTCATTCCACACATGAACCACTCGTTGTGTAAAAAGGTTGGCCCTTATATCCTTTCTAAATCCTTCTCTTCTCACCTTAAAAATATGCCCCTTGTTTTGAACTTCCCTACCCAAGGGAAAAGAGGTTTGTCATTCACTTTATCCATGCCCCTCATGATTTTATATTCCCCGATAAGATCAGGCGCCTTTCACCCTCCTATGCTCCAGTAAATAATTTTCAGCCTTTCCAGTTTATGTTTATATGTCAAACCCTCTATTCGGGCACCAAACTGGTAAATCCTTTTTGAACTCTCTTCAGTTCAATAATATTCTTCCTATGACAGGACAGCCCATTCTACAGCACACAGTACACCAGAAGTGACCTCCCAAATGTCCTGTACAATCTCTAAATGACATTGTTGGAGGGGATTCTGAGGAAAAGGATTTACATGCATTTGACCATAAAACCAGAAGACATAAGAGCAGAAATTAGGCCATTTGGCCCATCAAGTCTGCTCCATTATTCAATCTGTTTCTCAACCCCAATCTCTCGCCTTCTCCCCATAACCTTTGATCCCCTTAACAATTGAGAACCCATCAATCTCAGTCTTAAATATACTTAATTGCCTTCTATGGCAGTGAATTCCATAGATTCACCATCTCTGGCTGAAGACGTTTCTCCTTATCTCCGTTCTAAAGTGTCTACCCTTACTCTAAGGCTGTGCCCTCAGGTCCTAGTCTCTCCTACCAATGGAAGCATCTTCCCAACATCCACTCTGTCCAGCCCATTCAATATTGTGTATGTTTCAATTAGATTCCACCCTCATCCTTCTAAACTCCATCGAATATAGACCCAAAGTTCTTAAATGTTCCTCACATGTTAAGCTTTTCATTCCTGGAACGATTCTCATGAACCTCCTCTGAACACGCTCCAGGCCAATACATCTTTCCTGAGATATGGAGCCCAAAACTACGCACAATACTCTAAATGTGGTCAGACCAGAGCCTTATATGGCCTCAGAAGTACATATCTGCTTTTATATCCTAGTCCTCTTGAAATAAATGCAAACATTGTTTTTGCCTTCCTGACTACCGACTCAACCTGCAAGTTTACCTTGAGATAATTCTAGACATAGACTCTCTAATCTCTTTGTACTTAAGACTTCTGAATTTCCTCCCCCATTTAGAAAATAGTCTATGCCTCTATCCTTCCAACCAATGTGCATGACCTCACACTTTCCCACGCTGTACTCCATTTGCCACTTCTTTACCCACTCTCCTAACCTGTCCAAATCTTTCTGCAGCTTCCCCTCCTCCTCAAAGCTACCTGTCCCTCAACCTATCTTTGTATTGTCTGCACACCTAGCCAGAACGTCCTCAGTTCCTTCATCTAGATCATTAATGTATAACCTGAAAAGTTGTGGTCCCAACACTGAGCCTCGCGGAACCCCACTACTCAGGTTGCCATCCTGAGAAGAGCCCTTTTATCCCCAGTCTCTACTTTTTGCTAGACAACCAAGCTTCTTTCCATGCTAGTACCTTGCCCCTGACCCCATGGGCTCTTATCTTACTCAGTAGCCTCCTGTGCGGCACCTTGTCAAAGGCCTTCTGCCTGTCCAAATAGATAATATCCATTGGCTCTCCTTTGTCTAACCTGCTCCTTACCTCTGCAAAGAATTCAAGCAGATCTGTCAGGCATGACCTCTCCTTGATGAAACCATACTGAATTCACCCTATTTTACTATACACTTCCAAATATTCAGAAAACTCATCCTTCACATTGAACTCCAAAATATTACAAACGGCCAAGGTCAGGCTAACCAGCCTGTAATGTCCCATCTTTAGCCTCACTCCAATCTTAAACAGGGACGGTTACATTAGCAATTTTCCAGTCCTCCAGGCTCCTCCCTGACTCCAGTGATTCCTGAAAGATCACTACTTCTTCCGCTATCTCCTTCAGACTTCTGGGGTACAGTTCATCTGGTCCAGGTGATTTATCCATCTTCAAACCTTTCAGTTTTTGTAGCACCTTCTGCTTGGTGATGGCCACTATAATCACCTCTGCCCCCGACTCTCTTGAATTTTTGGGATTTTACTCGTGTCTTCTAGCATGAAGGCTGATGCTAGACATTTGTTCAGTTCACCCGCAATTTCTTTGTTCCCCATTGCTACTTCTCCAGTGGCCCAATGTCCACTTTTGACTCTCTTTTACCCTTTATATATCTAAAGAAACTCTTGTAATCTTATTTTATATTACTGGCTAGCTTATCCTCATATTTAATCTTCACCCTCCTTATTTCTTTTCTCGTTCTCCTCTGTTGACCTTTGTAAGCTTCCTAATCCTCTGGTTTCCCACTGCCCTTTGCCACATTATAGAACATAGAACATAGAAGAATACAACGCAGTACAGGCCCTTTGGCCCTCGATGTTGCGCCGATC
>NC_057710.1:11035320-11069113 GCF_004010195.1 Chiloscyllium plagiosum
CTTCCTCACTGTCAATAACTCCTCCGACTTTCGTATCATCCGCAAACTTTCTCACCCAACCTTCTAACCCCTCTTCCAGGTCATTTATAAAAATGACAAACAGCAATGGTCCCAAAACAGATCCTTGCGGAATACCGCTAGTGACGGCACTCCAAGATGAACCTTTGCCATCAACTACTACCCTCTGTTTTCTTCCAGCCAGCCAACTCCTAATCCAAACCTCCAACTCACCCTCAATGCCATACCTCCGTATTTTTTGCAGTAGTCTTATCAAACTGGGGAACCTTATCAAACGCCTTACTAAAATCCATATACACCACATCTACCGCTTTCCCCTCGTCCACCTCCTTAGTCACCTTCTCAAAGAATTCAATAAGGTTTGTGAGGCACGACCTGCCCTTCACAAAACCATGCTAATGATCCTTGATCACATTATTCCTATCCAGATGTTCATAAATCCTATCCCTTACAATTCTCTCTAAGACTTTGCCCACAACAGAAGTGAGACTCACCGGCCTATAGTTATCCCTACTCCCCTTCTTGAACAAGGGAACCACATTTGCTAGCCTCCAATCTTCTGGCACTACTCCTGTAGACAACGAGGACATAAAAATCAAGGCCAATGGCTCTACAATCTCCTCCCTTGCTTCCCAGAGAATCCTAGGATAAATGCTATCAGGCCCAGGGGACTTATCAATTTTCACCCTTTCCAGAATTTCCAACACCTCTCCTCTACATACCTCAAAGCCATCAATTCTACTTAATTGTGACTCAGTATTCACATTGACAATAATGTCCTGTTCTTGATTGAATACTGACGAAAAGTATTCATTCAGTGTCTCCCCAATCTCTTCAGCCTCCACACGCTTTCATACTTTCTTTTCTGCTTTTATGCTGTCCCTGACTTCCCTGGTCAGTCATGCTTGCCTTATCCTCCCTTTGGTATGCTTCATTTTCCTCGGGATGAATTTTTACTGCGTGTCCTGAAATATTCCCAGAAGCCCCTGCCATTGCTGTTCCACCATCTTTCCTGTTGGGCTCCTCTCCCAGTCAATTCTGCCCAGCTCCTCCCTCATGTCTCTGTAATTGCCTTTATTCAATTGTAATACTGTTACATCTGATTCCAACTTCTCCCTCTCAAATTGCAGAGTGAATTCTAGCATGTTATGGTCACTGCCTCCTCAGGGTTCCTTCACCATAGTCTCCCTGATCAAGTTTGTCTTATTGCACAACACTAAATCCAGTATGGCCTGGTCCCTAGTGGGCTCCACCATAAGCTGCTCCAAAAAGTGATTTTGTATACATTCCACAAGCTCCTTTTCTTCCGATCCACTACCAACCAGGATTGTCCCCATCCACCTGCAGATTGAGATCCCCCATGATCACTGTAACTCTGCCTTTCTTACATGGCCTTTCTATCTCCTGTTGTCTCTTGTGCCCAATATCTTGAGGAGAAAGTGAGGTCTGCAGATGCTGGAGATCAAAGTTGAAACTTTCTTGCTGGAACAGCAGCAGCATCCAGGGAACAGGAGATTCGACGTTTCGGGCACAGGCCCTTCTTCAGGAATGAAGAATATCTTGACTACTGTTTAGAGGCCTGCAACTAACTTCAACTATGGTTCATTTACCTTTGCAGTTCCTCAACTCCACCCACATAGATTCTACACCATCTGACCCAATGTCGTTTCTTGCTATTGATTTAATTTCATTTCTTATCAATAAGGCAACCCCACCCCCAGTGCCCACCTGCCTGACTTTTCAATAGGATCTATATGCCTGGATATTTAGCTCCCATTCCTTATCCCCTAGCAGGTACATATCTGTGATGCCCACCGTGTCACGCCTGCCAATTTTAATCTGCACCACAAGCTCATTAGTCTTATATCATATGCTGCATTCAGATACAACATGCTGATTCCTGATGAAGGGCTTTTGCCCGAAACGTCAATTTTGCTGCTCCTTGGAAGCTGCCTGAACTGCTGTGCTCTTCCAGCACCACTAATCCAGAATCCATGTTCAGTCCTATATTTATTGTCCCTCTTCTCATTGTCATCCCCATATCCAACGTGCTTAAAGTTAGATTCCTAACCCTTTCCAAACACTCTGGCCTATTTTGTGTTCTGGAGAATTCAATAACCTCTCATGAGTTCACCTTTCTTTTCTTGGAAAAGCAAGAACTCATTAGAGGGCAGAAAGCACGCGTTTGTGCATGAGAAATTTTTGGAAGATGTAACCAAGAAGTTTAATGAAAGCAAAGTGGTAATGGTTGTCTATATGGACTTCAGCAAAGTGTTCGACAAGATTCCGCATAATAGACGGTCATTAAGGTTGGATTATGTAGGATCCGGGGGAGCTAGTCAAATGGAAACAAAATTGGCTTAACATTAGGAGACAGAGGGTGGTGGTGGAGGGTTGATCTTTGGACTAGAGACCTGTGACTAGCAGTGTGCCACAAGGATCAGTGCTGGGTCCATGTTGGTCATCAACTTTTTCATGCAGAAGGTGCTGCATGTATTGAACGAGCTGCCAGAGGAAGCGGTGGAAGCTGGTCCAATTGCAACATTTAGAAGACATCTAGATGGGTATATGAATAAGAAGAGTTTAGAGGGATATGGGCCAAGTGCTGGCAAATGGGACTAGATTAATTTATTCGGTCGGCATGGATGAGTTGGACCAAAGGGTTTCTTTCTGGGCTGTAGGTCTCTGTGACTCTGACTCTATGACATTTGTTTCGTTGTAAAATTTGACCATTATTTGTGACAATGTTGCACAATCTGAGATGGAAACAGCGTTGTAGTATAAGAATAAAAATTGCTGGAGAAACTCAACAGATCTGGTAGCATCTGAGGAGAGAAAGCCGGGTCAATGTTTCGGGTCCAGTGACCCTTCATCAGCACAGTAAAAGAAGGTACTATGTATGCTGAAGATGGGATTGGAGAGGAGAGGTGTAAGGAGTGAGAGAATAGGTGAAAAAGAAAACAGCTGGGCGGCTTCCTGACAGAACTTAGATGGTCACATGGTGCTAATGACCCATCTGATGGAAGACCATAAAACCCTGCCCATAAACTCTGTCTTCCATCCTATCATTGATATTGTGCTCTGTTATATTCTTCCCTCCTCTTTCTCACTATCTCTGGACTTGTTTAAAATCTAGACATCATTGACTTGAAATACTAATTCTATTGCTAGCCATTTAATAATTCCAATACTTTTTCTGTGTTTCAGATTTCAAGCATGTACAGTATTTTGCTTCAACGGACAAAGCCTTTGTATTTATTTTGCACAAGTTCTCAAGGTGTGATTTATCCCGGTGGATGTGCTGAAATGTTTTGACAGCCAGGGCACTGATTACTGCTCAGCAAGCTCCTCCTCGTACCCATGGGCTTCTTCAGATGTCTGGTGTCTGGTGCCTTCTTCCTTCAGAGCTTGATGAATGTGCATCTCTATAGTCGAATCTGTGAAACTTGTAAAAATAAATACCTCCTTAAACTTTGGCCACTCTGAATTACAAAACATCCCCAGATTTACCTGGGCTGTGGAAAATGCTGCTTCAGAAATTGAAGCTTGAGACTGCCAGTGCTGCATCTTGTGATGAGTTTGATAAATAGGTGTACAGGGGAAACTCCTTGATTATCCGAAGGGCACAGGCTTGGGTATTTTATTTGGTTAATCGAATGCTGGATAATCGATGCCAAATAGCATTGCTAGCCACGCATCGGGACCTTGTGATCTTGTTCAGACTATCCGAAGTTCAGTTAATCAAATACCAGATAATCAAGGTCCCTCTGTATCTGCTCCGCGCTCTGCTCACGGCAGTGGTACAGCTAGTGTTCAGCACTGTTTGTGACTTCTCAGATACGGACGCAGTCCCTATCTTTATGCAGTAAAACCTGGACAAAATTCAGGCATGCAAGTGACAAGTAACATTCGCACCACACAAGTACCAAGTAATGATCATCACCAGCAAGTGAGAATCTCAGCATTTCCATATGACGGTCATTAGCATTGCCTTCATTATCTACATCCTGGGGGGGTCTTCCATTAGTTAGAAATTGAACAGGTCCTGTTATACAAATGCTGTGGCCTCAAGAGCAAGTCAGAACCTGGAATTCTACAGCAAGGTGATTCACCTTACTCCACACAGCCTGTAAACCATTTACATAGGACGTGACTTTGTACAGTAGGATACTGTCCATTTGTCTGAATGAGTGCTGCTCCAACAACACTCACAATGATCAACAACATCCAGAAAAAAATACAACCCACTGGAATGGCATCCAATCCACCACGTTGAACAGCCTCTTCATCTACCACCAACGCACGGACCCAATATACCGGCCACTACAGCGGACAGCTGAAACTGACAACCGGAAGCGGCAGGGACAGGCCACTATAAATGCCGGAGGAATCACCACAGAAGCGCTTCACAGGAGGCTCCCAAGCACTGAGGATGTCACCTAGACAGGGGACAAAACGTTTGCAACAAAAATTTCCAGCTCGGCGAACAGAACCACAACAACGAGCACCCGAGCTACAAATCTTCACCCAAGCACGGTAGCAATAGTGTGTGCCATCTCCAAATGCACTGCAGCACTTGCCAAGCTTCCTTAGAGAATGTTCCAAACCCACATCACTCAATAAACTTGACACCATTCAGGACAACGCAGCCCGCTTGACTGGCAAAATATCCACAAACATCTAGCCCCTCCACCACTGACACTCAGTAATAGCGGTGCGTATTATTTACAAGATGCACTGCAGAAATTCACCAAAGATTCTCAGGCAGCACCTTCCAAACCATGGCCATTTCCATCTGGAAGGACAAGGGCAGCAGATAAATGGGAACACCACCAATTGGAAGTTCTACTCCAAGTCTCTCACCATCCTAACTTCGAAAAGTGTCCCTGTTCCTTTACTGTCATTGGGTCAACATTCTGGAACTCCAACAACACTGTGGGTGTGCCTTTACTACAAGGACTGCAGCGGTTCCAGAAAGCAATTCAGCATCACTCTGTCCCGGGTAATTAGGGATGGACAGGAAATACTGCTGCTCCCATGGTATCCACATTGCATGAAAAACATTTTAAAAAGGCTGTTGGAGTAAATTCATCAGGTTAATACTACTCACAAATATTTGGGATTTTTTAAAGAAAAAGCCTCATGGGACTAAATTTTACAGACTAGAATATTTTCAGCTGCTTTGCCCATTTTCAGAACCCATTCCCTTCAGTTCTGACTTCCAAAAGGGGGTTGTGAATAGGGCTTTAAACAAAATGGGTAGAGGGTGGGGTGGGGTGGGGTGGGCTGAGTCAGGTACTTGAAAAAAATAGAAAAAGTTAAAGAGGGAGAGGGCTCAGCAAAGGTTATTAAAGCGTCCAGAAAAAGTAATGGGACACAGAGTATAGGAAGTCGAAGGATTCTAGCTTCAAGCACAGCAGAAGAGGGGACAATATGAGAAGGGGGTGAGTAATCAACATAAGATGGGGGGGGGGGGGGGTGTTGAACTTAAACCCACATAGTATCTGAAACAAGATAAATGAGCTTTTACTGCAGATTGAAATTGGCAGGTATGATGTTGTGGATATCACGGAGATGTGGTTGCTAGGGGTGGATCAGGGCTGGGAACTAAATATCCAAGGATACATGTCCTATTGAAAGGACAGACAGATGGGCAGAGGGGCTGGCGGTTGGCTTGTTAATAGGAAATGTAATTAAATCAATAACAAGAAGTGATATAGAGTAGGATCTGTGTGGGTAGAGTTGAGGAACCACAAAGGAGAAAAGATCTTTTTGGGAATTGTGTACAGGCCTCCTCGCAGTAGTCAGGATGTGGGGAAGGAAATAAATCAGGAAATATCCAGTGGGTTGTTCTCGGGGTGGATGGAGTGGATTTTAACTGCACCCTTGGGCAGGGACCACAGCGGTGCCCGGTCTAGTTTGGCAACAGGGAAGAGGTTGAGGGACTTAGTCAAGTCCTTCAGTCTGGTGGAGGTCTAGCAAAATATCCATCCTGACTCTATCACCTTCACCTTCGAGAGGCCTGAGATTGGAACGTCGAAGATCGACCATCTGTATATTTCGCGGGTGTATGCCTCTTGTGTTTGGGCAGCCTCCATGTGGCAGGTGCCATGCACAGACCATTACCTGGTGTGGGCGGAGCTCCTTCCATCCGGCACCCGCCTCAGGTCCGCGTACTCGCATTTTAACAACCTGCTATTGGAGGACGAGTGGTTCCAGGACTTTTTCGTCCGTTCACATCCATGTTTGGTTGGAGAAGGAAGGGGTAGTCTTCTCCACCCTGAGGCTATGGTGCGACATGGGCAAGGCTCATGTCTGCGTTTTCTGTCAGGAGTACGCGAGGGGGTCAACAAAGAGGCGGAAATCCAGGGTCGAGGAGTTGGAAAAGGAGGTGTTTGATCTGGATTTAGTCTCAGCGTCCCTGATGTGGACCCGTCCCTGATGTGAGGGGTGTGTATGAAGAGAAGAAGGCCGCGCTCAGAGACCTACAGCTCATCGGGTCCCAGGACGCGTATGTGAGGTTGTGGATCCAGCTCCTCCAGGGCATGGACCGCAGCTCCCCCTTCTTCTACCCACTGGAAAAAAGGCATGGCACCCATCAGCAGCTCCTTGTGCTGCTGGCCGACGACAGGTCCCTCATCTCAGATCCGGGGGGTATCGGGGCCAAATTCACTCCTATTACACGGCTCTGTTCTCTCTGGATCCGTCCAGCAAGGATGCTCGCAGAGTTCTGTGGGAGGACCTGCCGCAGCTCAGCCCGGAGGACGCTGGAAGGCTCAACGCTCCAGTCACCTTAGAGGAGCTGACCGGCGCCCTCAACCGGCTCTCGAGGGGCAAGTCCCTGGGGCTGGATGGGCTGTTCTTCAGGATGTTCTGGGACATCCTGGAGACTGACTGTGCACAGATCCTGGGGGAGTGTCTAAATGCTGGAGAGCTGCCCCTTTCTTGGCACAGGGCGGTCATCGTCCTGGCGTCGGTCTCCCTCTTTGGCACAGATTATAAAGTTTTTCCCAGGGTGTTGGCTTCTCGTTTGGCATCCGTGCTGGCCCACATGATCCACCCTGACGTGTCCTACACGATCCCAGGCATGAGGAATCACGACAACATCCATCTGGTCTGGGACCTGATCCATTTCTGTCGACGGGCTGGTCTGCCGTGCGCCTTCCTGTCTCTCGACCAGGAGAAGGCATTCGACAGGGTCGATCACGAGTATCTGCTCGGGACTCTGCGGGCATTCGGGTTCGGGACGCAGTTCGTCGCCCGGATCTGACTTTTGTATGCAGCCACAGGTTAAGTCTAATGGGTCCCTGACAGTACCCCTTCACTTTGGGAGAGGAGTACGTCAAGGCTGCCCACTGTCCAGCCACCTGTATTCGATGTGCATAGAGCATTTCCTGTGCCTCTTGCAGAGGAGGTGGTCAGGGCTGGTTCTGCACGGTGTGGGTGCAGGGGTGGTCCTCTCGGCTTACGCCAATGACGTGCTCCTCACTTTCACCAACCCGGCTGATCTGGGGAGGATGCGCAAGTGTTTGGCAGTGTCTTCCACCAGGATCAACTAGGCCAATGTTCCGGACTGTCTGTCAGAGGAGTTACGGAGGTTCAGCTGGAGTGTCACCCATCTCCTCTACCTGGAGATCTACCTCAACCCGGCTGAGGAATCCTGGCCGGTGAACTGGCAGGAGCTGGAGGCCAAGGTCTGCTCTGAGTGCTATCTTACAGGAGCCAAGTGCTGCTCATAAACCAGCTGGTGGCTGCTATGCTGTGGTACTGGCTGGTCCGTCAGGTCCCTCCTCCTGGTTTTGTTGCTGACATCCAGAGAACGTTGGTTCACTACTTCTGGGGCAAAAAGAAGCGAAGATCCTGAGTCTCCCTATTGTGTGCTTCCACACCTAGGTGGCGACTTTCTGGCTGCAGACCTCGCAGCGATATCTGTACATTGAGCCTCCTCCTAGGCAGTGCACCCTGGTGATGTATTTTTTTCCACCGGGTGATTAACCTCAACTACGACATGCAGCTCCTGTTTATTGACCATGACGACTTGGAGGTCACCCTCAGGACGCTGCCTGTCTTTTACCAGGACCCGATCACTGTCTAGAACATGGTTGATTCGCATCGTGCCTACCCTCCGGCAGGAGTAGTGGCTATCGTCAGGGAGCAGTTGCTTAGGAATCTGTACCAGTTTGTTCTGCAATGCTGTGGACTCTGTGGACCATGTACATACGGGTTGTGGGCATCTGCACTCCCTTTTCAATTACCTGATGGACATTCGTCTTTGTTTCTGGTTGCACCTCAGCCCCACGTTTCTGATCTTTGCACACCCGGTGCAAGGTGGGGGAGGACAGCTCAGAGGATCTCCTCATGGGCCTGCTCCTGGGCCTGGCCCGGCTGGCCATAAATAATAACAGGCAGCGGGCTGTGGAGAGGGTTGTTAGGGCTGATTGCCTGCTCCTCTTCCGTGGTTACGTTCAGGTATCAAGCAAACGGTGTCCATCAATGTTCTCGATGTCTTTAGGGTGAAGTAGGCACAGCAGGGGGTGGAGTGCTTTATTTCTCTCTCCAACTCAATTTTAATTTGATCCCTACCCTTTCCCATCACCCTTTCGCCCACGGTGGCATTGCCTTTCCCAGGATCTGCTTGTTACTGGTTCCTCGGCCACATGCCGGTGGAATGTTGAATTAAATT
This sequence comes from Chiloscyllium plagiosum, assembly GCF_004010195.1. Taxonomy (NCBI): domain Eukaryota; kingdom Metazoa; phylum Chordata; class Chondrichthyes; order Orectolobiformes; family Hemiscylliidae; genus Chiloscyllium; species Chiloscyllium plagiosum. The sequence continues at coordinate 11,044,022 of NC_057710.1, forward strand.
CTTTTGCACTTACACACAATTACACACACACACACACACACACACACATACACGCACACAAAACACCCACACACACACACATACACATACACACAAAACACACACACACATAATACACAAAACATACACTAAAACACAAAACACACACACACATACACACACGTACACACACAAAGCACGCACACACACAAAGCACACACACACATACACACACAAAACACACACACACAAAACATACACAAACACACAAAACACACACACACAAAACACACACACGCACACACACACAAAATATACACAAACACACAAAACACACACACACACTGGTGCTGTGGAGAAAATAAGCACTGTTACTGCATGGGAGTAGTGTGGAGGGGGGAGGGGTTTAAAAATATATATATATATAACTAGGAGGTTAAAATCTCCTCAGTTGAATACTGACTCTGAGCTAGTTGTCGACAGCCAGTGTACAGTGCACTTGGTGACAGGGACCAGCCTCTGTGCAGTTATTTCAGACGGGTACATGAATAGGAAAGGTTTAGAGGGATATGGACCAAAAGCAGGCAATGAGACTCATTAAGTTTGTGATTCCTGGTCAGCAGTGGTTCTCTTTCAGAAGTTACTGCATCTCTGTATAAGGCTCTGGTCAGGCCACATTTAGAGTATTGTGAGCGGTTTTGGATCCCATATCGAAGGAAGGATGTGTTAACATTGAAGACAGTCCAGAGGAGGTTCACAGGGATGAAGGGCTTATCTTATGAGGAGCAGTTGAGGACTCTGGATCTGTACTCCATGGGGTTTAGAAGGTTGAGGGGGAATCTGATTGAAACTTACAGAATACTTACAGAGGTTTGGAAAGAGTGGGCATGGAGAAGATGTTTCCACTAGCTGGAGAGACCTGAGGGCACAGCCTCAGAGTTAAGAGGCAACACTTTAGAACTGAGATGAGGGAGATGTTTTTCAGCCAGAGGAGATTGTGTCTGTGGAAGGCATTGCTGCAGAGGGTGTGGATGTAGAGGGTATAGATGTGAATAGATAGCTGGTGATGGAGCCCAGAGGGAAGGAGATATAAAAAGGGTCAGCAGTCAAAGAGATTATTGATATTAGGCCACGACAGAAGATAAACTGAATAAGTGATAAAATAATCCCTCAAAATTTGCTGATAACACAAAGCTGGGAGGGAGAGTGAGCAGTGAAGAGGTTGCAGAGATTTGGAGAGCTTGAATGAGTGGGCAAATGCATGGCAGATGCAGCCTAGTATGGATAAATGTGTGGTTAGCCATTTTGAAAGCAAATAATAGGAAGGCAGCTTATAATGTGAATAGCTGTAACTTTAGAGAGGGGAAAGTTCAATAAAACCTGGGTGTCCTTGTGCACCAGTTGGTGAAAGGACATGTGCAGGTGCAGCAGACAGTAAAGGACACAAATTGTATGCTGACTGTCATTGCAAGAGGATTTGTGCACAGGAACAAGGATATCTTGATGCAACGATTCCGTGTGTTGGAACGATGTTCCCGATGGAGGGGGAGTCCAGAACTAAGGATTATGGTTTAAGGATAAGGAGTAAACCTTTTAGGAATGAGCTTTGGACAATTATCCAAAGAGTGGTGAACCTATGGAATTCATTAGCAAATAAAGTGGTTAAGGCCAAAACATTACTTTTCAAGAAGAGGGTCGATTTAGCTATGGTGGTTAAAGGGATCAAGGATATGGGGGGGGGTGGGGCATAGTGGTATTGAACTTGAGGACTAGCTGTGATTGCATTGAATGGTGGAACAGGCTCAGGGGAACCAATGGCCCACTTCTGCTCCTACCTTCTGTGTTTCTATATTGAGGTAAGAAGAACAGATTTCCTTCCTAAAGGACATTAGTGAACCACATGAGTTTGTAATCAATTATAATTTCATGAGACAGGCTTTCAATTCCAGACTTTATTAATTAAATTGAAATGTCACTAGATGCTGTGATGGGATCCGTGTCCGAATAGCAATTTCCTCAGGATTATTAGTCCCGTGAAATTACCACTCTGCCAGCACCTCCACCCGTGTTCCGGAGTTGCTAATTTCTAAACAACAATAATACCTTAAATAGCTTCTGCATGTCTGGTACCCGTTATCACAGTGGCACCACAATGACAATGTCTAATTTGGAACACCGAGCAAATCATCCAAATGCAGGGATCTGAATGGAAGCAGTGTTTGAATTGTTTCCGCTTTTTAAGTACTTCCTGCCTTTAGAATCGACAATAACCTCCCTCACAACAAGGAAATGTGAAAGAGAGAGTCACAAGAATTCAGTGCAAAGGCTGAATCCTGAAAGTCTAAAACTTCTTTTCCACTGCTCGAGGATGGGCAGTTTTTGCAATTCATTAAATGTCCAAAGTCCTTGCATTATAATAGCGAAGGAGATAGTAAAGCTACAGCTAATGCAGCCTATTTCAATCTCTAATGCACTCTGGCAATCTCAATGTACTGAGTTGAAAAGTAATTCAGATTGGCTGCTGATACATAAAAGACTGGCTAGTGGTCAATTTTTTGTTAAACAAGAGGCTACAGTAACTCTATCTATAGGTTGTTGAAATGTTATCTGGAATGAGGTTGTATGATTATAAAGCTCTGATGAAGAGTCATCCAGACTTGAAACGTTAGCTTGCTGTCTCTCCATGGATGCTGTCTGACCCGCTGTGATCTCCAACATTTGTTACTTACAGTACGGATTCCAGCATCAGCAGTAATTTGTCCCTACCTGGTTATAAAGAGAATCTGGAGAAATTAGACCATAAGACAATAAGAGGTTAGAGAAAGGTAAAAGGTGAGGAAAGCCTTAACAATTATGAAATGTAAAAAGATTAACTGGTTTGTGAGATGCTATTTCAGTGAATGATAAAAGGATTTGGAGGGGACTGAGGAAAAGGCCACTTCTGCTTTGGGGCTGCAGGACTGCGTTTTAAGCTTAAAAAATCATTCTTCAAAAATAAAACATCCCTCCTGTGCATTACTCCACAAACTCTCCATTCCCAATCCAATCCCGGTTTATGCCCCTCTACCCCCATCCCATGGCTCTTTACATCAATGAATGCTCATGGGATTAAAAGTGCCGGCACTCTTTTTGATGGCTTCTACACTGGAGTATTGGCCAGCATACTCAGCACTGTTTTCCGAAATCCAGCAAACACCTCGATAGAAACTAGGAAAGGGTAAGAAGGTGAGGTAAGGGATAGGGAGGGTGAAGGTTTTCAGATGGCAGATGGGTGAGAGGCTAAGGTGTCAGATGGACTAATAGGTGGTAAGTGGGTGAGATAAGTAGGATGCCAGGTAAGTGAATGAATATTTGTTCATTGGTCAGATTGGAAGGGTGGTAGGGTGGACACCCGCACCAACTAACCCAACCCTCCTGTGGCTGAACACTTTAATTCCCTCTCCCACTCCGCCAAGGACATGCAGGTTGCCAGACCATGGCAACACGATGCCTGGAGGAAGAGCGCCTCATCTTCCGCCTAGGAACCCTCCAACCGCAAGGGATGAATGTAGATTTCTCCAGCTTCCTCATTTCTCCTCCCCCCACCTTATCTCAGTCCCAACCCTCGGACTCAGTACTGCCTTCTTGACCTGCAATCTTCTTCCTGACCTTTCCGCCCCCACCCCCTCTCCAGCCTATCACCCTCACCTTAACCTCCTTCCACCTATCGCATTCCCAACGCCCCTCCCCCAAGTCCCTCATCCCTACCTTTTATTTTAGCCTGCTTGGCACACCCTCCTCATTCCTGAAGAAGGGCTTATGCCCGAAACGTCGATTCTCCTTCTCCTTTGATGCTGCCTGACCTGCTGCACTTTTCCAGCAACACATTTTTAAGCTCTGATCTCCAGCATCTGCATTCCTCATTTTCTCCTAGGGTGGTCATGTCAAAGGTGGGGTCATTTCAGGTCAAAGATGAGGTCATGTTAGGGCTGGAAATTGGGACAGAGTGTTTGGGGTCCGTTCCAGTGGAATTACGTTGGGGTGGAGTCTGGGAGGAGTTCAGGGTAAGGGTCAAGTATTGTGTCCCTCAAGGTTGCATGAAGTCGAGTGGAGGGGGAGGTCAGCTTTGTGGGTCTTGAGGGGTGTAGTTGAGTGATGTGTCAAGATCAAGGGTGGGGTGTTGATGTGATTAGTCTGGAGTCGAAGGGATATAACTGGGGATTCAATGGTGAGTCAGTGTTTCAGTTCAACGTTTATCCAGGAATTGGAGTAGGATTTTAATATTTCCTGAGTAATGATGAAGTGAGCCAGAGCTAATTCAGCTCTCCAACGTGGTACCCTGGCTATCCAAAAGACATGAGCTGAGAACAAACCTGCTCTAACTTTCACCGTCAGGTTGGAGGCAGCAGTGACTCAGTGAGGCACCCGGGTCAGTGGAGGTGACTGATCATTTAAAAGGTCAGCTGCTTCTGGGAATCACACCTGCTTGGGCTATGGACCATACTGATTCCTACTGACACTGAGAGATACCCAGTTTCCTGCACGAAGATTATTCCTCATTTTCCCCATTGCAGACACAGTCTTTGTCATCAGAATGAAAATCATGGTCAATGTGTTTTTACCTTGTTGCTCTGGTTTTGGGCAGTGCTGTTATTCCAACCTCCCTGAACTGTACCATAACCACTTAATTTACCCAACCAGCATTGCAAAGGTCCATGTTTTGCACAAGCAAACAGCATCATGACATGGCTCTGGGTCAGTGATCCATTTGGGTATTTCTTTTTTCTCTTGGCTTCCTTTAATAAACTATCGAAGCTAGTGAACCAATGAGCCAATAACAATTCATGCAGAAATGTCGAAGTGCAAATTAGCACAATTAATCTGTTATGGAGCTGTAGTGGACAGCGAAGAAGGTTACATCAGAGTACAATGGGACCTTGACCAGATGGGCCAATGGGCTGAGGAGTGACAGATGGAGTTTGATTGAAGCAAATGAGAGGTGCTGCGTTTTGGAAAACTAAATCAGAGCAGGATTTATACACTTAATGGTAAGGTCCTGGGGAGTGTTGCTGAACAAGGGCACCTTGGAGTGTGACTTCATAGCTCCTTGAAAATAGAGTCACAGATAGATGAGATAGTGAAGAACGCATTTTGTATGCTTTCTTTTATTGGTCAGAGCATTGAGTATAGAAGTTGGGACATCATGTTGCAACTGTACAAGACATTGGTTAGGCCACTTTTGGAATATTGTGTGCAGTTCTGGTCTCCCTCCTATCAGAAGGATGTTATGAAACTTGAAAGGGTTCAGAAAAGATTTACAAGGATGTTGACAAGGTTGGAGGGTTTGATCTATAGGGAGAGGCAGAATAGGCTGGGGCTGTTTTCCCTGCAGTGTTGGAAGGGTGATCTTATACAGGTTTATAAAATTATGAGGGGCATGGATAGGGTAAACAGACAAGGTCTTATCCCTGGGTTGAGGTATCCAGAACTAGATGGCATAAGTTTAAGGTGAAAGAGGAAAAATTTAAAAGGGACATAAGAGGCAAGTTTTTCACACAGAAGGTGGTGTGTGTATGGAATGAATTGCCAGAGGAAGTGGTAGAGGTTGGTACAGTTACAACATTTAAAAGGAATCTGGATGAATATATGAATTGGAAGGGTTTAGAGGGATGTGGGCCAAAGGCTGGCAAATGGGACTAGATTAGGTTAGGATACCTGATCAGTATGGATGAGTTGGACCAAAGGTCTGTTTCTGTGCTGTACATCTCTGTGCCTCAATGATTCTATGTAAGTTGTTAGCCGCACAAACACCAGCACAGTCCAGTTATCTCTCGAGCTGAAGGTCAGGGAACATTAGTACTAATGTTTTGACACAGTACTGTGGAAATACTGTGATCTTGGAAATGCCTTTGGCTGAGACATTCATGGGAAAATTAGGACTTGCTTGAATGGACTTTAAAATCATCTTACGCTATTCCAAAGGAAAGCATTCCTCTCTCAATCTATTCCTCTCTCAGTCTAAGCCACCAAGAGCTTTTAAATTATCATTGATGTCTTTACTGTTTTGTGGACAGTTTAATGCATGCAAGTAGATTCACCATTGTCTCACTCTCGTATTAGAGAGAGATGACTGGTAGTGATTTTAACCTGAGGGTCACTACATCTCAGGCAGGGGTACACAGTCAAGAAGGCAGCACTTTTGTAGTAATCTCAGACTGGAAGGGAATTGCATTTGCTGTTGGTATCACTCTGCATTGTCAGCTGAGCTGGCCAACTCCCAATTTTGATGGATGCAACTAAAGGCCAACTTTTGTTTTCAATTTCATAGTAATATTGACACTGTTATGTTAAATAACATCATTCTGTTTCTGAACAGATTGAATTGCCTCAGCCCTGAACAATGTGGATAAAGAAGAGCGAGTTTGGAAAAATATAGTGAGTTCAGAGAAAAGGAGAAGTCATAGAGTCATAGAGATGTACAGCATGGAAACAGATTTGGTCCAACCCGTCCATGCCGACCAGATATCCCAACCCAATCTAGTTCCACCTGCACCCGGCCCATATCCCTCCAAACCCTTCCTATTCATATACCCATCCAAGTGTTGCAATTGTACCGTCTCCACCACTTCCTCTGGCAGCTCATTCCATACACGTACCACCCTCTGTGTGAAAAAGTCGCCTCTTAGGTCTCTTTTATATCTTTCTCCTCTCACCCTAAACTTGTGCCTTTTCATTCTGGACTCCCCCACCCCAGGGAAAAGACTTTGTCTATTTATTTTATCCATGCCCCTCATAATTTTGTAAACCTCTATAAGGTCACCCCTCAGCCTCCAATGCTCCAGGGAAAACAGCCCCAGCCTGTTCAGCGTCTCCCTATAGCTCAAATCCTTCAACCCTGGCAACATCCTTGTCAATCTTTTCTGAACCTTTTCAAGTTAAATGATGTATAAACTACAGTTCCATAATTCAAAGAGACATAGAGTTATACAGCAAAGAAACAGATCCTTCAGTCCAACTTGTCCACACCAACCAAGTTTCCCAAACTGACTTAGTCCCATATGCCTGTGTTGGTCCATATCCCTCTAAACCTTTTCAATTAATGTACCTGTTTCAATAGCTTTTAAATCTTGTAACTGAACCTGCATCTACCACTTCCTCTGGCAGTTCATTCCATATACAAACAGCGGTCTGTATGAAAAAATTGTCCCTCAGGCCCCTTTTAAATCTTTCTCCTCTCACCTTAAATACCCTCAGGTTTTGAACTTCTCAACCCCAGAAAAAAGACCTTTGGTATTCACCTTATCTATGCCCCTCATGATTTTATAAAGCTCTATACAGTCGCCCCTGAACCTTCTACACTCCAATGGAAAAAGTCCCAGCTTATTCAGCCTCTTCTTATAATTCAAACCCTCCAGCCCCAGTAACATCCTGGTAAATCTTTTCTGAACCCTCTCCAACTTAATAATATCCTTCCTATTGCAGGGTGACCAGAACTGCACACAGTACTCTAGAAGTGGTCTCAGTAACATCCTGTACAACCACAACATGATGTCCCAATTCCGAAACTCAATAGTCTGAGCAATAAAGGCAAACATGCCAAACATCTTCTTTACCACTGTGTTTATTTGTGAACCACCTTTCAAAAAACTATACACATGAACCCATGGGTCTCTCCCTTTGCTCATCTTACCAAAATGTAGCACCTCGGCCTTTCCTAAATTAAACTCCATCTGCCACTCCACAACCCATTGGCCCAAATGGTCAAGATCTCTTTGCAATCTTAGATAATCTTCTGCACTGTCGACTATGCCACCAATTTTGGTGTCATCCACAAACTTCCCTACCTTGCTTCCTATATTCTCATTCAAATTTTTAATATAAATGACAAATAACAGTGGACTCCGCACTAATCCCTGTGGAACACCATTGGTCACAGGCCTCCAGTCTGAAAAACAACCCTCCACCACCACCTTTGCTCTCCTACCATCAAGCCAATTTTGTATCCAAATGGCAAGCACTCCCTGGATCCTATGTGATCTAACTTCACTAATTAGCCTAACATGTGGAATCTTGTTGAAGGCCTTACTAAAGTCCATTTAGACAATGTCTACCACTCTCCACACATCTATCTTGGGCACACCTTCAAAAAACTCAATCAAGTTTGTGAGATAAGATCTCCCTTCCACAAAGCCATGCTGACTATCTCCTAATCAGTCCTTACCTGCCTTTCAGAATCTCCTCCAACAACTTATCCACCACTGACATCACTCACTGGTCTGTAGTTCCCAGTATCAAACCAGGCTCCTTTCGTAAGTTGTGTGGATTGTAGAATGCAACAAGATATATAAGTTGATGTAAATTCAAAGGTAACGTTTTGATAAAAAAAAACCAAAATCTCAAAAAAACCATTTTCAGGACTTTGGGAGGAAAGAGGAAATGGGACTTATTGATTGTCCTTAGAAAAAGCTGTCATTGCACAATGGGCTGAATGGCCTCTGTCTGAGCCGTGTGATGCCATGAATGTAAGTTCAGTGCAAATAAACTTTTGTTTACTAACCTTGACCCTGTCTCTGAAGTTGTAAATTGTGTTCTTTTATCCTGTCCAAAATGAGCGATTTCCTCACTTTTCATTCTCCAACAAGTAGCTGCAACGTTGCCTTCACTCGGACTTCTACATTGGATGTTTTTGTGATACATCATTCCCGATCCAATTAACTTGTTTATTTCAATAAACTGCTTCCCACAGACAGTCATTCCTTTAGATCAATGAATTGTAGCAGCGTGAACAGTAAAATTTTAAACAAAAGGCATTTCGCTATTAAAATATTTTGGTATTGAAACATTTCTTTCAGCCCAATGAGGCAGTGATGAAAATTCCAAGGTTGAAGAGACAATTAGAGCCATAGAGTCACAGAGATGTACAGCATGGCAACAGACCCTTTGGTCGAACTCATCCGTGCCTAGATATCCCAACGCAACCGAGTCCCACCTGCCAGCACCCAGCCCATATCCCTCCAAACCTTTCTTATTCATGTACCCATCCAGATGCCTTTTAAATTGCAAACGTAGTAGTCTCCATCACTTCCTCTGGCAGCTGATTCCAAACACATACCATCCGCTGCGTGAAAATGTTGCCCCGTAGGTCTCTTTTATATCTTTCCCTTCTCACCCTAAACCTTTGCCCTCAAGTTTTGGACTCCCCCACCCCAGGGATATGACTGTGTCTATTTCTCCTATCCATGCCCCTCATGATTTTACAAACCCTTATAAGGTCAACCCTCAGCCTCTGACGCTCCAGGGAAAACAGCCACAGCATATTCAACCTCTCCCTATAGCTCAAACCCTCCAACCCTGTTAACATCCTTGTAAATCTTTTCTGAACTCTTTCAAGTTTCAAAACATTCTTCAGATAGGAAGGAGACCAGAATTGCATACAATATCCCAAAAGTGGCCTAACCAATGTCCTGTACCACCTCAACACGACCTCCCAACTCCTGTGCTCAATACTCTGATCAATAAAGGAAAGCATATCAAATGCCTTCTTCACTATCCTATCAACCTGCGACTCCACTTTCAAGAAGCTATGAACCTGCAATCCAAGGTCTCTTTGTTCAGCAACGCTCCCTAGGATCTTACATCAAGTGTGTAAGTACTGCTAGGATGAGTTGTTGAAATGCATTGTCACGCAGAAAGCTAAACAAGTTATTCAAATATTCATTGGCCTTCAGTTCCAGGACCTGTTGTTGCCTTCCAGTATTGTGATTGCTGGTCCTTAGAGTAAATCCGATGAGTTGCATGGGGTTTCATGGGGCTGAAATTTATCAACCTATGGCTAAGTGTCATCGGGTCTTGTGGTACAGTGGTAGTGGGTCTACCTTTGGGAAAGTAGACATGGATTCAAGTCCCACCTACTCTGGCGATGTGTCTGAGCAAGTCGATTTAAAATATATATGCCTAATCGGTACGTTTCATAGGTTTCAAGGCCCTAGTGAGCATTGTCATCTTCCCAATATTCCCAAATTCCCATTGTTGTCTCTGCACCATGGTCTCACCACCAGGTGGAAGTATTATCCACTGCTGGAATTCCTGTCATCAGTGCCACCTTCAAATCTATGCGTTGGCAGTTCACAGCTGCCCTACACCGTCCCTATCCATTGTTCCAGATGTGTCAAACCAAAGGATATTAGCACCCAACCTGGTCAACAGGCATCTGGATAGGCTGCATGTGGTTGCTATCCATGGAGGAGGCCCTGGAATGTTGATGCATGGTGACCAACATGGAGACCTGGCAGGGCAGGCAGTGAGCTGCAGTCACTAGGTTACCTTTCCCTTTTGGAATTATCATGGTTTATTTTCTATATAATGTGTGGGAGAATCGGAAACCGCAAGCCAATGAAGTTGAAGGCCTTAGAATGAGGATATTAATACATACTAGTCCATGGAAATAGGCCTCTCACCACTGACCAGTGAGCATCTCATCTTGCTGTTCAGCACTGGGTTAAAAAATGGGACCTTTGGCTCTTAATGTCAGGTATCACCTCATTGCTTTTCTCACTCAATTCACCCAACTTTCTTGCCAATATCTACATTGTTTAATGGCTAGGAAGACTATTCCCAAGATCTCATAGAGTCACAGACCTATACAGCATAGAAACAGACCCTTCAATCCAACTCGTCCATGCCGGCTAGATATCCTAAATTAATCCAGTCCCATTTGCCTGCATTTGGCTCTTATCCCTCTAAATCCTTCCTGTTCATATACCCATGACTTTTAAATGTTGGAATTGTCCCCAGCCTCCAGCACCTCCTCTGGCAGCCCACTCCATACATACACCACCCTCTGCTTGAAAAGGTTGCCGCTCAAGTCCCTTTTAAATCATTTTCCTGTCACCTTAAGCCTATGCCCTCTAGTTTTGGACTTCTCTTACCTGGGGAAAACACCTGGGCTATTGACCTTATCCAGGCTGTCTGAGGAAAATATCAGAATCTGAACAACACAGTCCCCATCCAACACACATGCACAGCTTTCCGGCCACTGGTACTTCACAGAAATGGTGCAGTACAGAAGTAGACCATTTAACCCATCATGTCTGGACTGGTTCTCTGCAGGAACAACTAGTGCCACATTCTCTGCCCTTATCCCATACCATATTTTTCTTCTTCAGTAGCCATGATGTGGAGGAGCCAGTGTTGGACTGGGGTGAACAAAGTTAAAAATCACAAAACACCAGGCTATAGTCCCACCACTTGAAGAAGGAGCAGCGTTCCGAAAATTAGTGCTTTCATATAAACCTGTTGGATTATAACCTGGTGTTGTGTGAATATTAATGTCATCTTCAGATAATAGTCCAATTTCTTCATGTCAGTTGTGATTGAACCTGCCTCTGTCATATTATCAGGCAGTGCATTCCTGATCTCAACCACTCACTGCAAGAGAAAGTTTCTCCTTATGTCCCTATTGCTCCTTTTATCAATTATTTTGGATCTGCACCCTCTTGTCCTTCACTGCCAGTTGCTGACTTCTCCCTTTGCTAGCTGAAGGATGCTGTACGTAACTGTGAGATTCCCCAACGTGATTGGCTAACTCAGCAAAGATGAATGATTGAACTTGGCATCTTCCTGGCCTACATTGGCCCAAAGACTGACTGGATACATTGCCTGTGCCATTAAGGGATGCCTCACCTTCTCCTTTTTTGTTATACGTCAACATCCCCTGGCCAACATGGCTCAGCAATTCTTATCTTCCATGCACAGAGCAAAACATCTCTCTGGTTGGTGAATAAACTTTACTTTGCTAAAGACATACCCTTTATTTGGGACTCTATGTGGCGAGGCTCAAAGCTTGAGATTTGCCTTCAATCTTCACCTTCTGAAAAAGTATCTAATTGCACTTTGAACCCAACTTAACATCCCACTCCAAAATTGTTCAACATGACTGACCTGCAACTTGGGGAGGAGGCACTCTGCCTCAAGGCAACTCGCTCCTTCCGCTTTCTGAGTCCTGTGTAACTCTTTATCTATTTCACTCTTTCCCATTCTGACTTTTTTAAAAAATGTTTGTGAGGTGATGAGAAAGATGATCTTTTGTTTTCCAGTGAATGTAAACCCTGTGAAAGTAGAGAAATGCTCAGAGGCAGACGATCTGCAAACTAATTCTGATCACAGTCAAGGTTTATTGCAGGACCACAGAACAACTATTGACTACGGGATAATTATTATCTATTTTTGTCTCATCAACCAAATTATTTTGAACATTCTGCATTCACATGAGCTGGGACTTCATAATTGTACTCTACAGCTAGCAGTGTTACATCGGCTAGAGGCAGCAAAAAGTGTCCAAGATCTCAGTTATACTTTTTAGTTTGGCATTGATGCAACATTAATCCTTGGGTCCAAAGGTCATAACACATGAGCTGACCTCTGGGCACACTCAAGGTGAGAAATATTTGATTTGACTTATTGTTGTCACGAGTACCTAAGTACAATGAAAAGCTTTGTTTTGCATGCATTACAGGCAGATCTTAACACACAAGGACATACAGAACATAAGGTGATTGAACAGAGCAATGCATAAAACGTTACAGCTGCATAAGAAGCATGCAAAAACAAGATCAACATCAGATTTGAAATTTGAGGGATCCATTCAGAAGTCTAATAACTTCAGGGAAAAAGCTGTTCTTGAACCGGTGTGAATGGTAGGTGTGTTTAAGCTTTTCTATCTTCTGCCAAATGGAAGAGGTTGGAAGAGATTATAACTGGGGTGGGAAGGGTCCTTGATGATGTTGGCTGCTTTTCTGCAGCAACAGGAAGAGTAGGTGGAGTCAATGGATGCGAGGTAGGCTTTCATAATGGTCTGGGCTGTGTTCACAACTTTCTGTAGTTTCTTATGGTCCTGGACAGTACAGTTTCTGTACCGTGATGCACCCAGATAGAATACTTTCTAAGTTGCATCCGCAAACATATTTCTCAAAATATCACACGAGATGTTGTATAACTCTGGGCAGAAATTAATAGAGCAGGAATTCTCAGATGGCAGCAACACCCTGATGAGTTAACAGCATGCCTCCATGGCTAGCACTAACATCTTGCCTACAACACTATGTTGCTGGGTGCTCTGCATGTGATGAGGTCTGGCTAGTTTACTGATACACTGTAGAGACTGTTCCCTCAGACTAGACTTTCCCAAATTTTCAATCTGTTGCACTGCCGGTTCTGCCTCAAGCAACAATGACTGATTCAAACTTGTGTTCAAATCTTCCTGCTATACACATAGCACATGTTTCTATAAGAATTGTCTGAATATCAATACTTCATCAAATAAGCAACAAAGATGATTGATGAGAGCAGTGCAAGTTGGCTACATGGACTTTACTACAACATTTGACAGGGTTGCTCGTGGTAGGCTGGTCCTGAAGATTAAGTTGTATGGGATCCATTATGAGTTGGCAAATTGGATACAAAATTTTCTTGACAATCGAAGAGGGTAATTGTGGAGGTAGTTTTCTGACTGGAGGACTGTGACCAGTGGTGTTTCATAAGGATCAGTGCAGGGACCTCTGCAGTTTGTAATACATATATAAATGACTTGGATGAAAATGTAAGTAGTCTGATTAGTAAACCTGCAGTGGACACAAAACTTGGTGGAGATGTCGATAGTGAGGTAGGTTACTAAAGGATACAGGGGTGTAAATTATTTGGAAATTAGATGGAGTAAAATCTGGACAAGTGAGAGGTGATGCATTATAGGAGGTCAAATGAAAGATGAAAGGATATAATAATTGGTAGGACACTTAAGTGTGTTGATATCCAGAGGTATCTTGGGGTGCAAGTCCATAACTCCCTGAAAATGGCAATACAAGTGAATAAGATGGCAAAGAAGACACACAGTATACTTGCCTTCATTGGTGGGGCATTGAGTATAAAAGCTGGCAGTCATGTTGCAGCTATATAAAGCTTTAGTTAGGCCATATTTGGGGTATTGAGTGCAGTTCTGGTAGCAACACTATAGGAAGAACGTGTGGTTTTGGAGAAGGTGCAAAAGAGATTTACCAGAATGTTGCCTGTATTAGCTATAAAGAGGTTGGACAATCTTGGATTATTTTTGCTAGAGTGTCAGAGGCTGAGGGGGCGACCTGATAGAAGCACATAAATGATGAGAAACATGATAGGGTGGACTTTTTTTCAAAGGTGGAAATGTCAAATACTAGAAGTATAGGTTTAAGGTGAGAGAGGGAAAGTTTAAGGGAGATGTGTGAGGAAAATCTTTTACAGAGATGCTGTCAGGGGAGCTGGTAGAAGCAGATACATGAGCAAAGTTTAAGAGTCATTCAGACAGACACACAAACAGGCAGAGAATAGAGAGTTGCAGACAGATGGGATCAGTTTAGAATGGCATCATGGTCAACACAGACATGGTGGGCTAAAGGACCTGTTCCTGAGCTGTACTCATCCAGTCATAGAGGCCTACAACATAGATACAGACCTTTTGACCCAAACTGGTCCACGCAACCAAAATGTCCATCCATGCCAACTCCATTTCCTTGCACTTGGCCCATATCCTTCTAATCCTTTCCTATTCATGTATTTATCCAAATGCCTTTTAAATGTTGTTAATGTGCGCGCCTCAATTCTGGCATTCCAAATGCATAGCACCCTCTGTGTAACAAAGTTGCCCCTCAGGTTCCCTTCTATTCTTTCCCCTCTAACCTTAAATTGATGCCCTCTAATCCTCGATTCTCCATGCGGAGGGAAAAGACTAACTGCATTCACCCTATCCATGCCCTTCATGATCTTATACAATCTATAAGATCCCCGCTCAGTCTCCTACACTGTAAAAAAAAGTCCTAGTTTGTCCAACATCTCCTTATAACTCAGACCTTTGAGTCCTGGCACCATCCTTGTAAACTCCTTTTGCACTCTTTCCAGTTTAATAACATCCTTTCTATAGCAAGGTGACTAAAACTGAACGCAATACTCCTAGTGCGGCCTCACAAATGTCCTGTATAACTACAACATAACTTCCCAACTTCTATACTTAATGACCTGACTGATGAAGGCTAGTGTGCCAAAAGACTTTGTCACTGCCTGTCCACCTGTGACTCCACTTTCAGAGAACTGTGCATCTGAACTCCAAGATCCCTCTTAAGGCCCTACCATTCACCATTAAACTTCTACCTTGATTTGACTTTCCAAAATGCAAGATCTCATACTTATCTATATTAAACTCCATTTGCCTTTTCTCAGCCCACTTCCCCAGCTGGTTGAGGTCCTGTGTAATTTCTGATAACCTTCCTCACTGTCCACGATGCCTCCCATTTCAGTGTCATCTGCAAACTTACTTATCATGTCTTGTACATTCTCATCCAAATCATTGATATATAACAAACAACAATGGGCCCAGAACCAACCCCTGAGGCACTCCATTAGTCACATGCCTCCAGACTGACAAGCATCCTTCCACTATTACCCTCTGCTTCCTACCATCAAGCCAATTGTGTATCCAGTTTACCAGCTTCCCCTGGACTCTGTGTGATCTAACCTTCCAGAGCAGCCTACCATGTGGAACCTTTTAGAAAACCTTACTGAAATGCATATAGACTACGTCTACCACCCTTTCTTCATCAACCTTCCTGGTCACTTCATACAGAATCATAGAATCATAAAGTCCTACAGCACAGAGTCAGGCTCTTTGGCTCAAACTGGTCTATGCTGAACAAAATGTCTGTCCATGCTAACTCCATTTCCTTGTACTTGGCTCATATCCTTCTAATCCTTTCCTATCCATGTTATTGTCCAAATGTCCTTTAAATGTTGTTAATGTACCCCTCTTAACTAACCACTTCCACTGGCAGCTCATTCCATATGCATACCATCCTCTGTGTAAAAATATTGCCTCCCAGAGTCCGTTTTATTCTTTCCTCTCTTACTTTAAACTTCATCAAAGAACTCAAATTTGTGAGGCATGATCTCCCACGCACAAAGCCATGCTGACTATTCCTAATCAAACCCTGTCTTTCCAAATCTCTCAGAATCTTCTCAAGTAACTTACCTAACACAGTGTTAGACTTACTGGCCCATAGTTCCCAGGTTTTTCTTTGCAGCCCTTCTTGAATAAGGGCACAACATTCGCTACCCTTCAGTCTTCTGGGACCTCACCGATGACTAATGATGATGCAAAAATATTAGCAAGGGCCCCTGCAATTTCTTCTCTAGCATCTTGCAGTGTTATTAGATATATCTGGGTAGGTCTGTACTGTTTTATGTTCTAAGTTTGTTATGTATAATGCTACAAAGTTCAAAACTCTGTGATTTCTGTACAAGTCTACTTCGACTTGGGGAGGAGCATGTGTCACATGCAATCATCTTTGCTTTGGTCAGGATAAAGGTCATTCCTGAAGAAGGGCTTATGCCCGAAATGTCGATTCTCCTGTTCCTCGGATGCTGCCTGACTTGCTGCGCTTTTCCAGCAACACATTTTCAGCTCTGATCTCCAGCATCTGCAGCCCTCACTTTCTCTCTTTGGTCAGGATAAGTCCCATAACCCGAATGAAGTCAATCTGACCTACACCATCTAGCAGTTGCTGCTCCTGAAGACGAGCCCTTCATGATGGGCTGCCACGTTCATGAATGTAGATTTTGGTCGTGTTTTGCCGATCTTCACAATATCATTAGCAACGCAGGCAGGTTTCCTGCGATTCTGTCCACGTGCTGATGGCTGGAACTGTCTTCAACGAGTCTCATGGAGTCTTTACAGACTCAGTGGCTCTTTCAGCCAAGATTGAACCTCAAACAAATAAAATGGTTCCTGATGTTAACTTCAATGTATCCTTATTCCACAAAATAAAGTGGAATATGCTGGAATTTCCTGAAGTTTTCTTCCGGTCTCCCATTCAGGACAGAGATTAGTTGTCTTTATGAAATATATAATAATTTAATGATACAATCATAACAGGCAACATTATATTTACACTGAAATTTCTGATAGATGGAAAAAAGGATGGGGCTTTTGGGCCTTGGAATATGAAAGCAATCCTCCTCTCAAGATTTTTCACTTCCAAGCAACATAAATAAGATCATTATTACTGATGGAAAAAAGTATTATAACACATTCCTGAGCTGAAGGCACAAGCTGTCATGTATGTATTACAGGTGATTCCTTTGTGACATCTCTAACACACTTCTATAATGTGCTTGTCATGCTTAGCTGAGCAACTATTAACTACAATAACAATGGGAGATTATATATTCTTTAAAAATCTCTGTTAAATGCTCAAGGCTTCTTCAGAGTGTCTCTTCAAAGAAAAGAACTTTGATTCTAAATAAGAAATTCACCTGGTCAGGCAGCATCTGTGGAGAGAGAAACATCACGGGGAGTTTTCCCATCTCTGGGGTAGTGAGGATGACAGCAAATGAGGTGACATAACTGGGAAAGAGTTCAAAACTCTAATTCAGTCCTCATACAATAGATGGTCGCTTAAGAATCTCAGTGTCAAGTAGCGAAGAGCTTATTTCCATGCATTTGCATCTCATGTTGATCCACCTCACCAGACTAACTACACACTTCCAATCTTCCTGATAAAACCTAGCAGCACAGAAACACACAACAGGTGAATCACAGTGGGCATGTGGAACCTTGTCTCCTCAATGTCCATGCAGCTTGCTGAATTGCTGATCCAGCTCTCTGGCTTCTCCTTATATGGAACCATTTCTTCAGCACAAGATGTCTCCCTAAGCATTTTTGTGGACCCTTCATCCAGCCAACTCCGGATCAGTAAAACAACAGACGCACAGCGACATCATAAGAACAAAGCAACAATTCAGCCCATTAAGACTACTCTGCCATTTATTCTGACCAAGGATGATCAAATGCTTCAATCCCTTTTACTGACACTATTCCTATAACCCTAACTCTGTTGTTAATCAGAAATCTCTATTTTATATATACTGAACAACTGAGTTCCACAGCCCTCTGTAGTAGAGAATTCCAAGGATGCACAACTCTCTGAGTAAAAAAAAAATTTCATCTCTGTCCTCTGCCACATCCTCCTTATTTTTAAATTATGTCCCCTCTAAACTCCTTAGACAGGAAATATCTGAATCCACCCCTTTCTAAGTACTTTGTGAATTTAAATGAGATCGTCTCTCATTCTTCAAAACTCTCAATAATACCGAACCGGTTTGCCCAATCAGTCTTCACAGGATAGTCCCACCATCCTGGGAACACATCTGGTGAACCTTCATTACACCCCACCTATGGCAGGAATGTCTTTCCTGAGGTAAAGACACTGAGATCAGGGTGTGATCCAACTAAGCTTCTACACAATTGAACCAAGACTTCAGCAGACCTCGACACAAATCCTCAAATCCATTAACTTTCCTAACAGCTTGCTGTGCCTGCATGTTAGACTGTAGCAATGTATTGACAAGGTGACCTAGGCCCCTTTGCACATTTACACATCCAACTTCTCACTCGCTAAGAAATGCGTTGCTTGTTGTAATGGATATCCTCACATTTTTCCAGTTTATACTCCACTTGTCAATTTTTTTTTCCCAGTTCAATAAGCCTGTTCAAATCCTCTTGAATCATTCCGCGTTAAGCTTGGCCTTGGTCCAACACAGCCACATCTTGCGAGTTTTAAGCATATACTTTGGAAGTAAGGGGCAACCAGGAATTGCACGCCCGTGATGAGTTGTTTTACACTGAGGGACAGCCAAGCATCGTATGATGTGGAGGAGTCCATGTTGGACTGGGGTGGTCAAAGTCAGAAGTCATACAACTCCAGGTTATAATCCAACAGGTTTATTTGAAATTACACCAGCTTTCGGGACTGCAGCCCCCTTCATCAGACGCAGTGGTTGTGCTCCCCGTTGGACTCTCACCTGGTGTCATAAGTATCTAGACAGGATTGTTATTGTTGATGTGGAGCCAGGTAGCCTCAAAGTCTTCACCAGCTTCTCAGCACGCAAGGTCCTTAGTGCTGAGTTGGAGACAGTCAGTCTCCGTGGTTTAGATTACATTTTAGTCCAGAAGGAGAAGGAAGCAACTTATGGTGGTGGAGAGCACTGAAAAGAATATGTATCAGCCAGAGAGAAAATGAACATGTTACTGTCCAGCATGGTGCTGCAGAAAGTTTACGTGTGCCAGCTGTGCCCATAGATTGGGCTCATGGGCACTGGTGCCTGACCACAGTGACTGATAACCACATCAAACTTTTGCCCAGTGGCACTCCTTTGAAAAGCTCTTACCAAGGAACAACTTTCCCTGCAGAGACATGTCAAATAATTACCAATCCTGTACTCTCACCTGTAAGGTGCAACAGTCCTACCAAACTATAGACTGAACCCTCACGAGACAGAGATGGGGGCGGATTAAGCTGGAGGTTGAATTCCACATCCCAGATGCTTTGGGGTCTTTGTGGTAGTCTTTGATGGCAGATGAGCTAAGCGTAGGGGAATTTTGGTTTTCCTTCAGGAAGATGGGAGTTGATTCCCTTGCAGTTGCTCGAACCCCTCTCTGCCCACTTCTCCCCATTGCAATATATTATTCTAGGTCATGACCATCTCTCTTGTATCAATCACTGTCTGAACCCTCTCAACCAATGATCGTGGGGCAATTATTCATGACAGCAGATGACAGTTATCCTTTAGCCACCTCCATTTGAGGGTTAGTCTCCCAATCTTTTGAAGAACCAATGCTTCTTCTTTCTGATAATCTGATAGTGTGGTTGTCGATATATCTTTTATTTATGCTCGTTATGCTTGTCCACCAGCCCTGGTGAGATACATTTGCAACGGCACTGCTTAGAGTGAATAATAGCACAGTGATTGTGACGTGAAAAAGAGATGGTGGCGCCAACTTATTCTTGCTGACCTCCGTAAATTCTTCTGTCATTGTTTTGCTGCCCACCCCTCTTGACGGTCAAGTTTTGACTGACCATGCTGCCAAATCTGCCCAGGCTGTCCAGGGCCTGGGTGGCATCCAGTTGCTGTCAGCTGAGCAGAGGACTGACCTTCTCTCCATCACCTCATCAATTAGCATCTCAAAACCTTTCTCCATGCAGCAGATCAGAAGGTAGGTCCTCTTGTGCACCGTCAGGTCAGCATTTTGAGGCAAACATCACAGAGTCTGGCTTGCAGGGTCTGAAGTGAGTCCAACTGCACTTCAACCATGGAACCACCCAAGAATTCCCAGCTGTGGTGAGCACTTCTATCGTACTCACCATGCGATTTGCAGCCAACAGCTCATACGCAATGAGACAACATGACGCTGACCATGAAGGAAATGACACCAGGAATTCACTCGCTCCCATTCTCTAATGTCAAATGAGAAAGTGCTAACATTTCAGATTGATGGCACTTGTTTCAAATTGCCAACAAAATTGAAACCTTTGCAAGGACAGAGACAGCGGCAGCATGCAAACAACATTGACCAAGAGTGGGAAAGTCGAAAGTAGTGGAGTATGGTTGTTTTTCGGTCAAAAGGGAAATATGCTGTCATTTCCCCAAGGCATCCAGGTTAACCATAAAACCACAAGATGGAGGAGCAGGAGGCTATTCAGCCCATTGAGTCTGTTCTGTCATTCAATGACTGACCTGATTATCCTCAATCCACCTTCCCTTTTCCCAAGAACTCTTGATTCCCTTTCTTTTCCTGTTAATGTATTGAAGATTTCAATCAGGTCACGCCTTAAGTTTCTAAATTCGAGAGAAAACAGGCCTAATTTGTATAATCTCACTTCACAACTTAACCCCTGAATTCCAAGTATCCTTCTTGTAAACCTCTGTTGTTCTCCCTCCAAGACCAATATATGCTTTCTAAAATCCATCTAAAATCTGACTCCAAGTGAGGGCCTAACCAGTGATTTGCATGGCTGGAACATAATTTCTGCGTCCTTGTACTCCAGTCTTCTAGATATAAAGGCCAGCATTCTGTTAGCTTTCTTCAATGTTTCCTGCATCTGTTCAGGTCATTCTAAAGATCTCTATACCTGAATTCCAAATCTCCTTGGGCATCTACTGCATTTGACTTCATATCATCCAGAACCTATCTTGATCTATCCTTTCTCAGTCCAAATTGGATCATAAGGTGAAGGCCGAGTGGTTTTATTGCTAGACTATGAATCCAGAAACTCAGTTAATGTTCTGTTGACCTGGCTTTGAATCCCATCACGGCAAATGGTGCAATTTGAATTCAATAAATAACAAAACTGCCGTTGAGAATCTCCTGATGACTACAAAACCATTGTCAATTGTTGGAAAACCCCTTCAGGATTACCTATTGACCTTCAGGGAAGGTAATCTGCCATTCTCACCTGGTCTGGCCTACATGTAACTCCTGACCCACAGCAATGTGGTGACTCTCAAACAGAACTGCGGATGTTGCAAATCAGAAGCAAAAACAGAAATTGCTGGAAAAACTCAGCAAAACCATTCTGAAAGAAGGTTCAGAAGGAGGGTCACTGGACCCAAAACATTGACTCTGCTTTCTCTCCACAGATGCTGCCAAACCTACTGAGTTTTTTGAGCAATTTCTGTTTTTGTTTGTGGTTGACTCTCAAGTGACCAAGTTGATAGATGAAGGAAGGGCTGTTGATGTTGGTGGACTTTAGTAAGGCAATTGATAAGGTTCCCCATGGTAGACTAATGGAGAAAGTGAAGTCATATGGTGTGCAGGCTGTTCTAGCTAGGTGGATAAAGAACTGGTTGAGCAAAAGGAGACAGAGAGTAGTAGTTGAAGGGAGTTTCTCGAAATGGAGAAAGGTGACCAGTGGTGTTCCACAGGGCTCAGTATTGAGGCCACTGTTGTTTGTAATATACATAAATGATCTGGAAGAGGGCATGCTGGCATGATCAGCAAGTTTGCAGATGACACGAAGATTGGTGGAGTAGCAGAAAGCATAGCGGACTGTCAGAGAATACAGGAGGATATAGATAGACTGGAGAGTTGAACGGAAAAGTGGCAGATGGTTTTCAATCCAGACAAATGTGAGGTGATGCATTTAGGCAAGTCTAATTCTCGAGCAAATTATAGAATGAACGAAAGAGCCTTGGGAAAAGTTGATGGGCAGAGAGATCTGGGAGTGCAGGTCCATTGTACCCTGAAGGTTGCTGCACAGGTGGATAGAGTGGTCAAGAAGGCATATAGTATGCTTGCCTTCATTGGTCGGAGTATTGAGTATAAGAGCTGGCAAGTCATGTTAACATTGTACAAGACATTGGTTCGGCTGCATTTAGAATGCTGTGTACAGTTCTGGTTGCTACATTACCAAAAGGATGGGGATGCTTTGGAGAGGGTGCAGAGAAGGTTTACGAGGATGTTGCCTGGTATGGAAGGTGCTAGCTATGAAGAAAGATTGAGTAGGTTAGATTTATTTTTATTAGAAAAAAGGAGATTGAGGGGGAACCTGATTGAGGTTCATAAAATCATGAAGGGTATAGACAGGGTGGAGAGAAACAAGCTTTTTCCCAGGGTGAAGGATTCAATAACAAGTGGTCACACTTTCAAGGTGAGAGGTGGAAAGTTTAAGGCGAATACATGCGGCAAGTACCTCACACAGAGGGTGGTGGGCATTTGGAACGCGTTGCCAGCAGAGGTGGTAGAGGCAGGCACGGTAGATTCATTTAAGATGTGTCTGGATAAATGCATGAGTAGGTGGGGAGCAGAGGGATACAGATGCTTAGGAATTGACCGACAGGTTTAGACAGTGCATTTTGATCGGCTCAGGCTTGGAGGGCTGAAGGGCCTGTTCCTGGGCTGTAAGTTTTCTTTATTCTTTGTTCAACTGATGTCTGAAATAGCCTGGCAAACCATTCAGTTTTATCAATATCAACAAAGTCTCAACAAAGAAATGAAACTGGTGTCAAACTAGACACCAGAAAAGACAATGACAAAACAGCTCTTTGAACTTTGCAAAGTCATCCTTACTAAGATTGGGAGAGCTGTCTCACAGACTAGTCAAGCAACAGCCAGACATAGTCATACTCATAGAATCATACCTTACAGACAACTTCCCAGACACCACCATCATCATCCCTGAATATGGCCTGTCCCACTAGCAGGACAGACCAAGAAAAGGCAGTAGCACAAGGGTACAATTGGGAGGGAGTTGTCTGGGAATCCTCAACGTTCTCCCTCAAATCCATGATGTCTCATGGCTTCAGATTAAACATGGACAAGAAAACCTCCGACTGTTTATTCACCTTCAACTGATGAATCGGTACTCCTCCAGGTTGAATAACACTTGGAGGAAGCATTGAGGATGCAAAATGCATAAATGTACTCCAGGTGAGGGATTTTAATAGCTACTACCTGGACTGGCTCAGCAGTGGACTACTGGTCAAGCTGGTCAGATCCTAAAGGACATAGTGCTAGACTGGGTCTGCGGCAGGTTGTGGGGTAACCAAGAAGAAAGAAAAACATACTTGACCTCATCCTCACTAATCTGCCAGCTGCAAATGTATCTGTCTTTGACAGTATCGGTAAGAGGTATTTGTGAAGATAAAGTCTTATCTTCACATTGAGAATAACCTCCATAGTGCTGTGTGGCACTATCAACGGGCAAAATGTGACAGACTTCAAACAGATATAGTAACTCAAGACTGGGCATCCATGAGGCGCTGCGGGCCATCAACAGCAACAGAATTGTATTCCAACACAATGTGTAGCATCATAGTCTAACATATCTCCCAGTCAACCATTACCATTAAGCCAGGGGATCAATCCTGGTTCAATGGAGAGTGCAGGAGGACATGCCAGGAGCAGCACCAGGCATACCTGAGAATGAGGTGTCAATCTGGTGAAGTTATCAAACAGAATTACTTGCATGCCAAACAAACCATGCAGCAAAGATGGGAAGAGATAAGCGATTCCACAGCCATCAAGTCAGATCTAGGCTCGGCAGTCCTGCCACATCCAGTCATGAATGGTGGTGGACAATTAAACTCCCTAGAGGCAGATGCCCCACAAATATCCCCATCCTCAATGACAAGAGAGCCCAACAATCAGTGCAAAAGATAAGGCTGAAGCATTTGCAGCAATCTTCAGTCAGAAGTGCCCAGTGGATGATCCATCTCGGCCTCCTCCAATGGTCCCCAGTCTTCAGCCAATTTGATTCACTCCACGTGATATCAAAGAATAGTTCGAGGCACTGGATTCTGCTGAGTTTATCAATATCCCTATGAAATTTTACACTATCATCTGCACTGTCCACATTGCCGCCTAATGTTGTGTCACCAGCAAATCTGGATAAATGACTTTCTGTTCCATTATCAAACTCTTTAATAAATAATGTGAATTATTGAGGCCCTAACACAGAGCTGTGCTTTTTAACTTCTATTACTGGATGAGAGCAGACTGTGGATGACACCGTTTCAAAGTTCATTGACAACAATAACTTAGAAGCCCACTAACAATGAAGACGACCATAACAGACTATAGGAGAGCTCAGGCAAACCCCTCAAATGAGAAGAGAAATGCGAAATGATAAATTTTGGGAGAAAATTGCAGAAAAGGCCACAGAAATGAATGACACAATTGTGTGTGACAATCGCTCAGAATGACACTGACCCAGTTAGCTCAGAGCTATCTCGTAGAGTGAGCAGAACCCCTGACACTCCTGCTAGGGAAATCAGGAGGGCAAAAAGGGGACATGAGACAGCTCTGGCAAATAGAATTAAGACGAATCCAAAGGGTTTTACAAATACATTAAAGACAAAAGGGTATCTCGGGAGAGAATAGGGCCCGTCAAAGAACAGCAATGTGGCCTTTGTGTGGAGCAGCAGAAAATGAGGGAGATATTAAATGAGTATTTTGCATCAGTTTTAACTGTGGAAAAGGATATGGAAGATATAGACTGTAGGGAAATAGCTGATGACATCTTGCAAAATGTCCAGATTACGGAGGAGGAAGTGCTGGATGTCTTGAAACGCATAAAGGTGGATAAATCCACAGGACCTGACCAGATGTATCCGAGAACTCTGTGGGAAGCTAGAGAAGTGATTGCTGGGCCTCTTGCTGAGATATTTGTACCATCGATAGTCACAGGTGAGGTGCCGGAAGACTGGAGGTTGGCTAATGTGGTGCCACTGTTTAAAAAGGGCGGTAAAGACAAGCCAGGGAACTATAGACCGGTGAGC
>NC_057710.1:11069791-11075566 GCF_004010195.1 Chiloscyllium plagiosum
GAAAGATGTTGTGAAACTTGAAAGAGTTCAGAAAAGATTTACAAGGATGTTGCCAGAGTTGGAGGATTTGAGCTACAGGGAGAGGCTGAACAGGCTGGGGTTGTTTTCCCTGGAGCGTCGGAGGCTGAGGGGTGACCTTATAGAAGTTTACAAACTTATGAGGGACATGGATAGGATAAACAGACAAAGTCTTTTCCCTAGGGTCGGGAGTCCAGAACTAGAGGGCATAGGTTTAGGGTGAGAGGGGAAAGATATAAAAGAGACCTATGGGGCAACTTTTTCACGCAGAGGGTGGTACGTGTATGGAATGAGCTGCTGGAGGAAGTGGTGGAGGCAGGGACAATTGCAATGTTTAAAAGGCATTTGGATGGGTATATGAATATGAAGGGTTTGGAGGGATATGGGCCAGGTGCTGGCAGTTGGGACTAGATTGAGTTGGGATATCTAGTCAGCATGGACAGGTTGGACTGAAGGGTCTGTTTCCATGCTGTACATCTCTATGACTCTATATCTGTCATCCAGGGCTCCCTGATTAGACCAGGCTAACAGCCCCAAACAGGGAACTCAGATTCTATGACATCCACCTGGCTGACCTCATTCCAATTACTGTCAAGCCTTTTCCAATTAAGGCAACTGGAAGAAAAACAGAAGGTTGCTATGGTCTGGAACGCACTGCATGAAAAGTGATGGATGACATCATGATAATAAAAAATGAATTGGATATAAACTTAAAATGGACAAATTTCCTGGGCTATGATGAAAGGACATTTTAGTTTCCATGATGCCCACCTGTTCTGCTATTCCACAACACCTACTTGCTTCTATACATGAATGATTAATGTACCTCTTTGCTTTAATAATTACTTCTCAGATTTCATGTATTTAACCATGTTTTTTTTTTCTATATTACATTTGCCCTACAGTAAGGGTTCATGGAACTGGGGGTGAGATGCATTTGAAGTTGGCAGAGTGTGAGTAGTGGAGTGCCAAAGGACTCAGTGTTGGCATTTCAGCTATTTGCAATCTCTATTATTGACTCTGGCGAAGGGACAAATAATAAAGACAAATAATGTCTTGCTGGCAATACTAAGGGCGAACACAAAGTGATATAGACAAGTGAAGTGAATGGTCAATAAGGAGGCGTAAGGAAAATAATATCGGGAATTTCAATTTGGATGCAAGAATAGAAAAGAATAGTTTAAGAAGGCAAATATTGTTCAGAGATAATCGTACATGAAACTTAAAAGTGGTATCATCAAAATAATTTAGAAAGCAAATGTTATGCTGGTCATTACTGCAAGGACATTGGAGTATTGGAATAAAGAAATCTTGCTACAGTTATTTGGAGAGACAGCTCCCTGGAGAACTGTATGCAGTTTTGGAATCCATGCTGAGGACATTCTTGCATTGGGGAAGCAATACAGTGAATGTTCACTTGATTGACGCTGAGAGGGTTATCTAACGATGAGAGGCTGAGCAAATTAGATCTATTTTGTCTAGACTTCAGAAAAATGGGAGTCAATCGAATTGGAACATGTAGCCGTTCAAAAGGGGCTTGACATATGACACTGAGAGATTGTTTCCCCTACTGGGAATGTGAAACAGTAAGCACAGCATCAAGATATTTAGAACTCAGATGAAGAGAAATGTCTTCACTCAAGTGGACAGAATCTTTGGATTTCTCTACCCCAGAGGGTATTGATGTGCCATCATTGGCAGGTAAAGGACAAGTATGTAACATGATACCCGTAGGTGATGTTCCCCTACTGAGCAGTGACAAGCTGGACATCTCCAATGGGCTTTGACGACAAGGCAGTGCTGACTTTGGTGCATTCATGCATGATGTAATTACGGACAGGAAAACTGGAGATCAAACTGCGAAGAGGGTGAGAGACGGGGGATGTATGGGCGTGAAAATGTCAGCCATGCCGGTTATAAACCGACAGCAACATGTCATGGTGGCTCCTGCTGTCAGTGAGGGACACTGCAGATTGCCAATGCTTGTCTGGGTCCACAGCAGGCTTTCAAAAATGGCATGGGCTCAAGTATGGGTGGATATTTGCTGAGTGGCAAGCTGTTCTGGTAGTGGGCATGCAATGATGGGGTTGAGAGATGCTATAGGGCAGGGTCAGTGGCTAATGAGGCAAGTTCAGTGAGAAATAGCAAGAATATTTGCTAGATTTTGCTAGATGCAAGTCTATCTTAGCCCAAAAGAGTGTACTATTCAGCCCTAAACTGGGATTCCATCCCCAAGATCACAGAATTCCTGCAGTTTGGAAGCAGATCGTTTGGTCATGAATCACAGAATTCCACAGTGTGGAAACTGTAGCTATTCAGCCCAACAAGTCCACACTGACCATCCGAAGAGTAACCTACTCAGACCCATTCCCCCTGCCTTATTACTCTACATTTACCCCAGACTAATGCAGCTAACCTACACAACCCTGAATTTAGCATGACCAATTCACCTAATCTGCACATCTCTGGACTGTGGGAGGAAACCAAAGCACCCAGAGGAAGTCCATGCAAACATAGGGAGAACATGCAACCACCACACAGACAGTGAGCCGACAGTGGAATTGAACCTGGGTCCTTGATCCTGTGAGACAGCAGTGCTAACTACTGAGACACCGTGCCACCCTAATACAATCCCTATCTTCCACCTTTCCTCCTGTAGAACCAGTCCTTCAACTTCCTGCCCTTTCCTCCTTTCATTCCTTGTATTGTGCTGTAAACCACCACAGAATATTTTCAATGATATACACTTCTTTTTTTAATTATGAAAGAACCATGTAAGCCAAGAAAATAAATGATAAGCATGGGTGATGGAACAAGAAGTCTTTAATGAGTTTCAGAGAGGAGTGAGAGATTTTCTTGTCAACGGTAATTAAAAATGCACCAAGAGATTACCGGAGATAGGATAACTAGAGACGCAGACTGTTTGCCTGAAACTGCTTATCAAAGTTAATATATTCATGTCAGAAAGCATAATAAAAATTACATTTATGTAGTGCAATACAAATAGTAAGACCATAAGAATTAGGAACAGAAATAAGCTGTTCGACCCCTCAAACCAGCTCCGTCATTCAAGAGGAGCATGACTGATCTAATATTCATCACATCCACTATCCTACCCGCGACCCTTGATTCCACAACTGATCAAGAATTTATCTGTCTCAGCCTTGGAGATGGGATGAGTTTAGAATGGCAACATGGCCGGCACAGACATGGTGGGCCAAAGGGCCTGTTCCTGTGTTGCACTGTTCTATGTTTTACGTTACATGTACACAAGGACTCTGCAGCTATAGCTTTCTGTGGCAAGGAGTACAAAAGACACTGAAGCCTCTGAGGGGAAAAATGTCCTATCATTTCCTCTAAGATCTTAAATTGACACCCCTTTATTCTAAGACTATTCACTCCCATATCTCCCGTAAGGAGAAATATCCTTTCATCATTAACCCTGTCAAGCTCCTTAACAATCCTAGATGTTTTAATGAGATCACCACTTCTAAACTCCAACGAGTAGAACCCCAGTTTGCTTATCTTTTGCTCATCAGACAAAATAAGGGGAGGGTCCTAAACATTTAAAGAGATTGAAATAATGGAAGATTGGAAGAATCATTTTCCCTGTCACCCATTGTCATTATAATACTCCTGTGCCAGTGTCTAATCAAAGGCTTTTCAAAATATTCTATGAGGTACAGTGGGCTTGTGATTGCAATACTGTACCCTCCCTTGTTTATCAACTTGGCAATGTCTCTTGCTTAGACGACTGAACAGGCCCAAAACATCATTTGGCCATTGTTGTGTAATTACCTGTCCAATGACTTAATTGAGTGTGACAATCTATCAGTGAGTTAGCTGCAGGAACTGGCTGAAGAACATTTCAAGCGATATAAAATTCACAAAGACATTCAACATGATGTTCAACAAGAAACCAAACAATGAAAGTAGACAAGCAGGTACAGCAATCATTTAGGAAGGCAAATGGACATTGACCTGTACTGCAAGAGAGGAGTTGAGTTCAGAAGTAGGGATGTCTTACTGCAGTCATATAGCCATGGTGAGACTACACCTGGAGTACTACATGCAGTTTTGGTTTCCCTCCCTAAGATTACAAAACCATCAGATATAGGAGCAGTATTAGACCATTCAGCCTATCAAAGCTGCTCCACCATTTGATTGTGGCTGATATGTTTCTCAACAACATTCTCCGACCTTCTACCTGTAACCCTTGATCCCCTTAACAATCAAGAATCAATCTATCCCTGTCTTAAATATGCTCAGTGACTTGGCCTCCATACCCCTCTGTAGCAATAAGTACCACAGATTCACCACTCTGTCGCTGAAGAAATTCCTCCTCATCTCAGTTCCAAAGGGTTGTCCCTCCACTCAGAGGCTCTGCCCTCTGATCCTAGTCTTGCCTACTAGCGGAAACATCTTCTCTATGTCCACTCTATCTCGGCCTCTCAATATTTCTGTAAGTTTCAGTTAGATATTCCCTCTTCCCTCCTTCTAAGCTCCATCAAAGACAGATCAAAATCCTCAAATACTCCTCATTTCACAAGTCCTTCATCCCAGGACCATTCTTGCAAACATCATCTGCACCCGCTCCAATGCCAGCACATCCTCCCTCAGATACAGGGCCCAAAAGTGTTCAACACATTCCAAATGTAGTCTGACCAGAGCCTTACACAGCAGTAGCTGTACATCTCTGTTCTTGCATTCCAGCTCTCTTGAAATGAATGCTTACACTGCATTTGCCTTCCTAACTGCCAACTGAATCTGCATGTCAATTTTAAGAGAATCCTGAACTCAGATCCCTAAGTTCCTTTCCAGAATTCAGAAGCCTCTTCCCATTTAGAAAACACTCTATGCCTCTATTCTCCCTACCAAAGTGCCTCTCTTGAAATGAATGCTTACACTGCATTTGCCTTCCTAACTGCCAACTGAATCTGCATGTCAATTTTAAGAGAATCCTGAACTCAGATCCCTAAGTTCCTTTCCAATTCAGAAGCCTCTTCCCATTTAGAAAACACTCTATGTCTCTATTCTCCCTACCAAAGTGCATAACATCACACTTTCCCACATTGTAATCCATCTGCCACTCCCCTACCCAGTGCAAATCCTTCTACAGCCTCCCCACTTCGTCAACACCACATGTCGCTACATCTATATTTGTGTCATCTGCAAACTTAACAAAAATGTCCCCAGTTCCTTTGCAGAACACCTATGTTTTGTCCACAAAAAAAGGCCCTGAGCTTCCAGTTACCTGCCACTTCAACACACCACATAGTTCCCTGCCCAACATCTCTGTCTCAGAGCTCAGCATTTACTGGAAGAACGCATCTCATTTTCCGCCTTGGAACTCTACTGCCTTCTGAGTTCAGCAATTTCTGGACTTGAAGCACCTTCTTTCATGTCCTTACCTTAAATCCCACACATCAGGCCTTGTTATCACATGGTAAAAATGAGGACTGCAGATGCTGGAAACCCAAATCTGGATTAGAGTGGTGCTGAAAAAGCACAGCAGGTCAGGCAGCATCCAAGAAGCAGAAAAATCAACATTTTGGGCAAAAGCCCTTTATCAGGAATGAAGGCAGGGAGCCTCCAGGGTGGACAGATAAATGAGAGAGGGGTAGGGGTGGGGAGAAAGTAGCATAGAGTACAACAAGTGAGTGGGGTTGAGGATGGAGGTGATAGGTCAGAGACGAGGGTGGGGAAAGTAGCAAGATGTACAATGGGTGAATAGGGGTGGGGATGAAGGTGATAGGT
>NC_057710.1:11076102-11111711 GCF_004010195.1 Chiloscyllium plagiosum
ATGCTGCCTGACCTGCTGTGCTTTTCCAGCACCACTCTAATTCAGACTTGTTATCACATGGTCTGGTATTACACTCAACCCATTGACAGCAGCTAATAATTAGCAGATATTTATTCTTCTAGGCTTATTGTTACCCACTCCTTTGTCTGTCAAACTATTCTTCTCTCTCTTTGGGCTCTACCTCTATCTATTGTTTATTCCTTACCCCCTCCACCAACCTGTCTTCTGCATATAAAATAATTTTTTCCTAGCTCCCACCTGTTCTTAAGAAGTGACACTGAACCTGAAATGTTAACTCTGATTTCTCTCCACAGATGCTGTTGAGAGTTTCCAGCAATTTCTGATTTTCTTGCCTCAGTTCCTTTGTCCACATCATTAACATATAACATGAATAGTTGTGGTCATAACACTGACCCTTGGGGAGCTCCCCCAGTCATTGGGTGGCATCATTAAGGGTGGCGTGGTGGCTCAATGGTTACCACTGCTGCCTTACAGTGCCAGGGTCCCAGGTTCGATTCCAACCTCGAGTGACTGTCTGTGTGGAATTTGCACATTCTCCCCATGTCTATGTAGGTTTCTTCCAGGTGCTCTGATTTCCTCCCACAATCCAAAGATGTGTGGGTTAGTTGAATTGGCCATGCCAAATTGCCCATAGCTTAGGGTGCATTAGTTAGAGGGAAAAGGGGCTTGGGTGGGTTATTGTTCGGAGGGTCAGTGTGGACTTGTTGGGCCAAAGGGCCTGTTTCCACACTGTAGGGAATCTAATCTAAAAAAAGATCCCTTTATTCCCATTTTCTGCCAGTCAGCCAATCCTTTATCTATGCCAATACCTTGCTCCTAACACCATGGGCTCTTACCTTGTGGGCGGCACGGTGGCACAGTGGTTAGCACTGCTGCCTCACAGCGCCAGAGACCCGGGTTCAATTCCCGCCTCAGGCGACTGACTGTGTGGAGTTTGCACATTCTCCCCGTGTCTGTGTGGGTTTCCTCCGGGTGCTCCGGTTTCCTCCCACAGTCCAAAGATGTGCAGGCCAGGTGAATTGGCCATGCTAAATTGCCCGTAGTGTTAGGTAAGGGGTAAAGGTACGGTTTTGGGTGGGTTGCGCTTCGGCGGGGCGGTGTGGACTTGTTGGGCCGAAAGGCCTGTTTCCACACTGTAAGTAATCTAATCTAATCTACTTTATCTAGCAGCTAACTGTGCAGCATATTATCAAAGGCCCCTGGATTGAGGAGGATACACATGATATAAAGCGAACGCAGTAGAAGTTTATTCAATTGATACTGGGGGTGGCAGGACTGTATGACGAGATATTGGTTTGACTAGGCCTGTCATCTATAGAGTTTAGAAGGATGAAGAGAATCTGATTGAAATATAAACAAATTCTAACAGGGTTGGACAGATTAGATGTGTGCAGGATGTTTTCCCTTTATGGAAAGTTAAAACCAGAGTCACAGCTTTAATAAGTTATTTTCCACTGTGCAACATGGAAGAGACAATTACATAATGTATACAGATCACCAATTCCTGCCTCTGTAGATTCGCGCTGCAGTGGCAATGTTCAAGTATATTATGGCATCCCAAAAGCTACTTGTTATATATCAAGGGTCCAGCAGTTGCGAGGCTGTCAGTGAACACAGATATCAACATAATCACAGTTCATGACAATTCACTCCTCCTATTGTGGTGGACCAGACCATGTGCCTTAATTAATTGAAACTCAAACATCCTCAAGGTTGGTCTGTGACTCTTTTGGCAAAGCCTGTGCAAGCAGCTGCAGTTGACTACTGCCAAAGATGAGTAACAGCAAGAGTTGCCAAAGACCAATACCCAGAGATTGAGCCTGTCAGTCTTAGAAATGTACCTGAGAAGATTCATTCATTTTGGCTAAACACGGACAAACTTGAAGTCATTTCACGGGCAAACAAGCCTTAATGCCTCAAGCATTCTGCCAAGGTATTACGTCCATGCTACATCAGAAATACATGGTATTGAATGAACATTATGGCAAAGGATCTGTGTACAGCTTAGGAAGAGTTAGAATGAAGTTTGCTAAATATATCAATGCCAACAGTGGAGGGAGTCTCTATACCCTCATGATATTCTATCCACTCCTTGGATGAAGGTAGTACCCATGCATTCATAATCCAAAAGGAAGAAAAAAGCTTTGTGACCGACTCCTTTACCAGTGTTTGATGACTTAGCAATAAATTGGTGCAACGACCACTGACAGAGTGGGCACTATTTTCACTTTACTGAGTATGTGAGAATGCAGTGTGCCTGACAATGCACTGTGGTTCACTGAAAAATTGTTTCAAGACATGTACTAAGAGGTAAACAACCTATATCACCTCACTCATGCTCAAGTGGTCTCTGAGAATATTGGGTACATGTTATCAAATCAATGATCTTTATGTGTCACATAACAAAGCAAAATTTGTACATTGCATTTTTTGTGTAGCACCAAGGGAAAAGAGATTACCATCCCTATCACAGCATATGCTTGAAATGACTTTGCCCAGTAATTAATTGTCTAACCATTTGAAGACACAGGACATTTTTATTCAAAGACAAAGGTGAGTGAAAGATGCACAATGAGCAGGTGGAGAGCTGGAAAACTGCAGACAGGACAGAGCATGGGTTAGGAAGCCAAATACTTGGATACCAGCAAAGGTTTATACACTATGCAACCAGGTCAAATTGTGCAAAGTCATTTGTAATGTTTTGTTACATTGTGAAAGAATAGAAGTCAGACATTATCAAACCTGCAAAAAGACACTGAGGAAGAACACTTTGGTGACTCTGATTGTACGGTGGGGTTGAGTGACAACAACCAGCAGCAACAACCAAGAACAGCAGTAAAACAGCACATACCTTTCCAAGGTGGTATATGTTTACCAGAACCGCCTAAGTTGCCAAACCTTCACAGTGCTATGCTGAAATTTGAAGTCTTGGTCTTTTCAATTCTGTTTTGTATCATTATCAAATTGCCAACATGCTGCATATGTAAAAAATATGTGCATCAGTTGGGCCAGATGTGGTCTCACCAAGGCCCTGTACCAAGAACCGGTTATTTTGAGTGCTAACCAAGCAAATCATCCCTTACATTAGTACACCAGGGTAATACTGTTACAACTACAGAGAAGGTGCAGAGAAAGATCAACTCTAATATGGAAGAGGTCTATTCATAAATCTGATAACAGTGGGGAAGAGACCTAAGGGGCAACGTTTTCACGCAGAGGGTGGTATGCGTATGGAATGAGCTGCCAGAGGATGTGGTGGAGGCTGGCACAATTGCAACATTTAAGAGGCATTTGGATGGGTATATGAATAGGAAGGGTTTGGAGGGATATGGGCCGGGTGCTGGCAGGTGGGACTAGATTGGGTTGGGATATCTGGTCGGCATGGACGGGTTGGACTGAAGGGTCTGTTTCCATGCTGTGTATCTCTATGACTCTATGACTGTAATTGCTCACAAGACAAAAGCTTTTCACTGTGCCTCGGTGCACGTGACAATAAATTCAATTCAATTCAATTCTGTGGCGCATGTATAAAAATTGGTAAGAGTCATCGTGGACAAGCCGAATTTCCTTAGCCTTCTGAGGGAGTAGAGACGTTGGTGTGCTTTCTTGACTGTAACATCAACATGAGTGGCTCAGGACAGATCGTTGGTGATTAACACTCCCAGGGACCTGAAGTTCACAACCACCTCCACCTCCGCACCATTGATACACACAGGGGTGTGCCCTCCGCTCTGTTTCCTGAAGTCGATGATCAGCTCCTGCGCTTTGCTGACATTGAAAGGGAGATTGTTGACTTTATGACATGCCACTAAGCTCTCTCTTTCCTGTTCTCGGCCTCATCATTGTTTGAGATCTGACCCACTACAATGGTGTCATCAGCAAATATGTAAATGGACTTAGAGCTGGATTTCTTCGCACAGTTGTGAGTTCATAAGGAGTATAGGAAGGGGCTGAGTACACAGCCTTGCAGGGCACTGATGTTGAGCATTATCATGGAGATGTTGCTGCCTATCCTTATGGTTTGTGGCCTCTGGGTCAGCAAGTTGAAGATCCAGCTACAGAGGATAGTTCTAGAGTCCTAGGTCTCTGAGTTTACAGATGAGTTTGGTTGGAATTAGCACATTAAAGATGGAGCTAAATTCAATAAATAGGAGTTTGACATAGGTGCCTTTGTTGTCCAGATGTTCCAGGGGTGAATGTAGGAGCCAGGAGGATGATGTCTGCCATGGACATATGGCAACAGTAGGTGAATTGTAGTGGATCAAGGCAATCTGGGAGGCTGGAGTTGATGTGTGCTGTTACTAACCTCTCAAAACACTTCATAATGAGGGATGTCAGAGTCACTGGGCCCTAGTCCTGAAGGCACCCTGTCTGAGTTTTCTTCAGCACCAGAATGATCCTGGTCTTGTTAAAGCAGGTGGGAACCTCATTTCGGAATAAGGAGATGCTAAAGGTGTCTACAAATGCTCTCACCGGCTGGTCTACACTGTATCAGAGAGCACGGCCAGGAATCCATCCTTGCCAGTCGCTTTCCGTGATTCCTCTCATGTAGGCCAATCTGCCGTCTGCAGCAGTGCCTGTGGGTATGGGTTCACCTGAGGCTGTCTGGGGCAGGTGATGTCATTTCACTGACCTTCTGTTCAAAATGAGCATAGAATGCATTGAGCTCATCGGGGAGAGATGCATTGCCAGCGATTCGACTTGATTTCACTTTGTAACTTGTTATACTGTGTAAGCCTTGTCACAGTCAACGTGTTTTATATGTGGTTAGTCTAGAACTCTAGTTTAGTCTGATATCATCTCTTGGCATCCCTGATGGCTTTGCAATGATTGCATATTGATTTCCTGTATAGGCCAGGGTCACCTGGCTTGAACGTCTCAGACCTGGACTTCAGAAGGAATGGATTTTCTGGTTCATTCATGGTTTCCAGTTGGGGAACACTCAGATTAATTTCTTTGGCGTGCAGCCCTCCTCACACTTATTAATGATGCCCGTAGGGTAGTGACATGCTCCTTTTGGTTGGCCACTGAGCTCCTGAATGTGGACCAGTCCACAGACTTCAAGCAGTCACATGGGACCTCGTCCATTACCTCACTGTCCAACTTCTGGACAGGATCCTCATGCTGTAAATTAGGAGGAGCACAGTCTTAAGGTCTTACCAAAATGCTGATGAGGGATGGAGTAGGAGACGTCTCGGCTGGCTGTGTAGAAATGGTGCAGGGTGTTTGTGCCTCTGGTGGGACAGGAGACTTGCTGTTGGTATCTTGGTAACACATTCTTGAGGTTGGTCCGGTTGAAGTCACCAGCTATGACGAACAAGGTCTCAGGGTATTCCGTCTCAAGGCTGTTTGTAGTGGTGTATATTACATCATGTGCACACATCACTTTGTGGGGTGGGATGTAAACTGCTGTCAGGAAGATTCTTAAGGATAAGATCGAATCACATCTGGAAAAACAGGGACTTACTAGCGATAGGCAGTACAGATATTTTTGGGGAGAAAATCATGTCTCACAAACTTGATTGATTTCTTTGAGGAAGTGACAAAAATGATTAATCAGTGCAGTGCAGTGGATACTGTCTACATTGACTTTAGTGAGGCCTTTGACAGGGTCCCTCATGGCAGGCTGATAAAAAAGGTGAATTCACATGAGATCCACAGTGAGCTGCAAATGCTCCCACTGGCTGGTCTATACAGGATCTAAGTGCACGGCCAGTGAATCCATCCGGACCAGTCACTTTCCATGAGTCCTCTCAAGCAGACCAATCTGCCGTCTGCTGGAGTGCCTGTGGATACAGGTACACCGAAGGCTGTCAGGGCAGGTGACATCAGTTCACTGACCTTCTGTTCAAAATGAGTGTAAAATGGGTACAGAAGATGGATACAGGACTGGGTCAGTCATAGAAGGCGAGAGTAGCGGTGAAAGGGTGTTTATCTGACTGGAGATCTCTGACCAGTAGTGTTCTACAGGGATCAGTGCGAGGTCCTCTGTTTGTAACATATATGGAAATGATTTGGAGGAGAATATAGGTGGCCTGATTAATAAGTTTACAGGTGACATACAGACTGGGGGAGCTGCAGATACTGAGGAGGGTTACCAGATGATCCAGCAGGATATTGCTACTCTGGAGACTTGGTCAGAGAAATGACAAATGGATTTTAATCTGGACAAATGTAAAGTGATGCTTTTAAAGACGCAATGCAGAATGGAAGTATACAGTAAATGGCAGAACTCTTAGAACCATGAACATCCAGAGAGATCTTATCCTACAGGTCCACAGTTTCCTAAAAATGGCAACACAATTGGATAAGGTGGTCATGAAGGCAAGTGGCATGCTTCCATTTATCAGTTGAAGCTTAGAGTATGAAAATTAAACATAGAACAGTACAGCACAGGAATGGGCCATTCGCCCACAAAGTTGTGCCGAACACGACACCAAATTAAACTAATCGGTCCTCCCTGCCCATGGTCCATATCCCGCTATCCTTGTATATTCATGTGCTTATCTAGAAGTCCGTTAAGCTCCGCTTTTCATTTCTGCCTCTTCCCTGGCAGCGTATTCCAGACTCATATCATTCCCTATGTAAAAAACATTCCCCCTCTCACCTTCAATGCATGCCCCCAGTATTAAACATTTGAACTCTGGGAAAAAGATTCTGACTGTGGACCCTATTTGTGCATCTCATCATTTTATAGACTTCTATCAAGTCTCCCCCCAGCCTCCGCCACTCCAGAGAAAACATCCCGAGTTTTTCTAGCCTCTCCTTATAGTTTATACCCTCTAATCCAGGCAGCATCCTGGTAAACCTCTTTTGCATCCTCTCCAAAGCCTCATTCCTGTAAAGTGACAACCAAAATTGAATGCAATATTCTAAGAGTAGCCTAATCAAAGTCTTATACAGTTGCAACATGACATCCGGATTCTTGTACTCAATTCCCCAACCAATTAATGCTAGCACGCCATACACCTTCTTCACTACCCTGTCTACTTGCGTGGCTACTTTCAGGAACCTATGAACTTGAACCCCAAGATCCCTTTGTACAGCTATGTTGTTCAGGGTCCTGCCATCAGAGTCCTTCCATAGCATTTGATCTCCCGAAGTGCAGCACCTCTCACTTACTCGGATTAAACTCCATCAGCCATTTCTCCATCCATACCTGCAACTGATCTCTATCTGCTGTATCTTTTGGCAACTTTCTACACAGTCCACAACTCCACTGATCTTTGTGTCATTTGCAATCTGCATTTTCATCCAATCATATATATATCTCATAAACAGCAGAGGTTCCAGTATGAGTCCCTGTGAAACATCAATAGCCACGGATCTCGTGCCTCAAAAATACCCTTCCTCACTACCCTCTGCTTTCTATGGGCAAGCCAATTCTAAATCCAAGTGGCCAAGTCTCAGTGAATCCCATGCATCTGAATCATCAGGATGAGCCCCAATTGGTAAGTCAAGTTGCAGTTGTATAGAACTTTAGGTAAGCCACACTTGGAATATTGTGTACTGGTCACTACAATATCTGAAAGATGTGAAGACTTTGGAAAGGTTACAGAAACATTTTACTGGGATGTTGCCTAGTTGGGAGAGTATTAGTTATGAGGAAAGATTGGACAAACTTGGTTCATTTTCACTTGAACATCAAAGGATGAGGAGTGACCTGATAAAGGTACACACAATTATGAGAGGAATGCATAGAATGGACAGTCAGAATCCTTTTCCCAGCATAGAAATGTCAATTGCTAGAGGACATACGTTAGAGGTAAAAGGAGGTAAGTTTACACAGGGGTTGGTAAGTTTCTGGAATGCACTGCCAGAGGAGGTGGTGGAGGCAGCTTCAATAACAACATTTAAGAGCCATCTTGACAGACATATGAATATGCAGGAATACAGAGATATGGACAGCATAGAGGTAAAAGATTTTTTTTAGAAAGGCACAGTCATGGTGGGCTGAAGGGCCTGTTCCTATGCTGTGCTATTCTTTGTTTTCTGTAATGAGGTCAGGAGCTGAGTGGCCCTGGTGGAACCCAAACTGAGCGTCACTAAGCAGGTTATTGCTGAGCAGGTGCTGCTTGATAGTGCTGTTGATGATACCTTCCATCACTTTACTGATGATCGAGAGTAGACTAGGGAGGCAATAGCCTAGTGGTAGTATCACTGGACTGTTCACCCAGAGGTGCATGGTGAAATTCGACTTCAATGAAAGAAAATCTGGAACTAAGAGTCTACTGATGACCAATTAACAACATTTAAAAGGCATTTGGACAAACACATGGATCGGAAAGGATTAGAAGGATATGGGCCAAGTTCAGGGAAATGGGGTTAGCATGGGCAGACCTTTTGGTCAGCATGGACCAGTTTTGGCCAAAGGGCTTGTTTCCGTGCTGTAGCTTTCTATGGCTCTATGACTCTGAATTTATCGCCAATTTTCGGGAAAAATCCACCTGGTTCACTGTGCTATTGGGAAGGAAACTGCCATCCTTACCTGGTCTGGTCTACATATGATTCCAGACCCACAACAAGGTGGTTGACTCTTAACTGTCCTCTTGGCATTTAGGGATGGACAATAAATGCTGGCCTAGCCATTCCATGAATGAACAAAAAAGACTGATGGGTGTTAATTGGCCGGGTTGGATCTTTTTGTGTACAATTTTCCACATTGTCAGGTGGATGCCAGTGCTGTACTTATAACAGAACTGTACTGCTAATAGTGCTGGAGCACAAATCTTCAATATTATCAGTGGTATGTCAGAGCCCGTGGCCTTTGCATTATCCAGTGTCTCCAATTATTTCTTTATAGCCTTAGAGTGAATAGAACTAGCTCAAGATTGTGATAGTGAGGAGCCCTGGAAGAGGCCGAGATGAATCATCCAGTTGGCACTTCTGACTGAAGATTGATGCAAACATTGTGAGAGATAATATAAGCAACGAGTCATCAGGTCATCTACTCATGGCAAACCACATGTCAATGCCTTGTATTTATACAGAGCCTTTCACTTGATAAAATGTCTCAAAGCACTCCACAAGGGAATTATAAAACAAGATGTAACACTGAGAAAAGTAGACCTCAACAGAGCAGGTGACCAAAAGTTTTAGTCAAAGATGTAAGTTGCAAGCATTGTCTTGAAGAAGGGGAGGGTTCTGAAGAGGCAAAGGGATCAAGGGAGAAAATTCCAGAGTCTGGGAATTTGGTAGCTCAAGGCATGGCCACCAGCAATTAAAATATTCCAGAGGTTAGAGGTCAGAACTTTATGAGCGCACAGATCTCAGAACAGTGGAGCTGGAGATGATGAGAATGAGAGGGAAGGTAAGCAACGGAGGTATTTGAAACCACGTATGAGTAGATTAAAATTGAAAGTGTTGTTTCACTAAGAGATGTCAATGGTCAGACAGCACAAGGCTGGTTGAAGGGGGCTTTGTGAGAGTTGGAAAATGAGCAGTAGATTTCTGAATTAACTCCAAGGTGACAAAGGATGGGACGTGGGAGATCAGCCAGAAGTGTGCTTGGATAGGTCTTGAGATAACAACTGTCTGAAAGGGGGTTTGAGAAGCAGATGAACTGAGATAAGATGAAGTCATGTAATGTTACTATAGTGGAAATGGGCAATTTTGCTGATGGCACTGATATGTGATTTGATGTCACAGTTACACAGCACTGAAACAGGCCCTTTGGTCCAACTCATCCATGCTGACCCAATATCCTGAACTGATCTACTCCCATTTGCCAGCATTTGGCCCATATCCTTCTAAATCCTTCCTATTCATGTTCCCATCTAGATGCCTTTTAAATTCTGTAATTGTACCCACCCCCCAGTGTGGGACTGAAGTTGAAAACAGATGGATTTAATCTCAGACTGTCAGCAGAGAGAGGGCTGGGAAAGCACAGCTTACCATTGTCACAGTCACACTTTCTCTCACAATCTGTTTTTCATCCATTTCAACAAAGCCAACTTCCCTCCCTGGAGACACTCCGGGATTGGGAGTAAGGAGTGCAAGCGTAAGGAAAGTGTATTGGGATCCAGTGAACTGAATCTTTTCCTGTCCCTTTTGCTTCTGCATAAAGATATTGGGGCATTGATGGCTCAATGACTTGGACACTCATTGATACCTTTTACTAGCACTTATTGGCATGATGGGCTGAGTCATAGTGATAGAGTCAGAGTCCTCCAACAGAGAGACAGGCCCTTTGGCACAAACTGGTCTATGCTAACCAAAATATCCATCCAGACTGACCCCATTTCCCTGCACTTGGCCCATCTCCTTCTAAACCTTTCCTATCCATGCATTTGTCCAAATGTCTTTTAAATGTTGTTAATGTACCTGCCTCAACCACTTCCGCTGGCAGCTCATTCCATATGCATATCACCCTCTTGTGAAAAAAGGTTGCCCCTCAGGTTCCCTTTTATTCTTTTCCCTCTACCTTTAAACTGATGTGTCATGTTTCTATGCAACAGGGTGGATGCAGAGAGACTGTTGTGGGAGAGACTAGAAAGGACAGTATTTATAATCTCCTGTGGACAGAGATGAAGAGGGATGGTTCTTCTATCGGAGGATCATGAGTCTGTGGAAATCTCTTCCCCAGAGGGAGGTGAAAGTTGGCCATTGAATGTTTTTAAGGTCTAGCTGGATTGATTCCTGATGAACAAGAGAGTCAAAAGTTATTTGGAGGTTTTTTTAAAATACACTCATGGGATGTGGGTGGCTGAGGCCAGGATTGTTCACCCCTAATTGCCAAGAGGCCAGTTAGGAGTCAGCCTTATTGCTGTGGGTCTGGAGACACATAGAGGTAAGGATCATACATTTCCTTCCTTAAATGACACTCATTAATCCAGATGAGGTTTTCTAAAAGAGGTTTTGTGGTCATCGTTAGACCCTAAATTCCAGACTCCTTATTGAATTTAAATTTCACCATCTGCTTGGAGTAGGATTTGGTCCCAGATCCCCAAGACATTAACTGAGTTTCCTGGATTAATAGTCAACTGATAATGTCAGTAGGCGTCACCTCCCCTTTAGGATGGGAAGTTAGAAGATGAGCCACAATCAGGTTAACATGAATTTATTGAACAGTAGGCCAAGCTAAAGTGATTAACCTGATACTGATTCCGATGTACACCTGTGTGCAAGTATGTCTATGTTGAGGTGGGGGTCAGTTTAGCTCAGTTGGCTGGACAGTTGGTTTGTAAATTAGCGTGATACCAACAGCGTGTGCTCGATTCCCATCTCTGCCTGAGGTTACAATGAAGGATTCTCCTTGCAACCTATTCCTCACTTGAGGTATGATGGACTTCAAGTT
Source organism: Chiloscyllium plagiosum (assembly GCF_004010195.1). Classification (NCBI taxonomy): domain Eukaryota; kingdom Metazoa; phylum Chordata; class Chondrichthyes; order Orectolobiformes; family Hemiscylliidae; genus Chiloscyllium; species Chiloscyllium plagiosum. The sequence continues at coordinate 11,087,420 of NC_057710.1, forward strand.
AAATACCATCAATTGTCTCTCTCTAATGAGAGAGCAGCCCTATTGGCTGGGAAAATTATAGTGACACGCATATACACATGATGAGATGCAGCAAAAAGCTATAACTTTTCCAGCTCATGGTCTGATGTTGTGTCTTATCTTTAACAGGAAATAAGCGGAGGCCTGAGCTGTCAGCTGGGGAGGCAATAGCTTAGTGGTATTATTGCTAGATTGCTAATCCAGAGACCCACGTGATGTCCTGGGGACCCAGGTTCAAATCCTGCCACAGCAGATGGTGTAATGTAAAATCTGGAATTAGGAGTTTACTGATGACTATGAATCCATTGCTGATTGTTGGAAAGCCCTATCTGGTGGACTAATGCCTTTTAGGGAAGGAATCTGCCATCCTTACCTGTTCTGGCCTCAATGTGACTCTAGACCCGCTGCAATGTGGTTGACTCTTAATTGCCCTCTGGCCAATTAGGGATGGGCAATAAACGTCAGCCTAGTCAGTGACGCCCTCATCCAGTGAATGAATTTAAAACATGACCCAAGGAAGAAACACCAATTGACAAATTGGTACGTTCTAAATAGCTGGTCTTTCAGCAGTACTCGGTGAATCTATCCATTCCCCCTACTCCCCATTCCCCCTACTCCCCAATTCCCTACACAATGCAAGCTTCACAAGGAAGCCACTGACTGCAGTATATACAGCCAAACTGTTCACACCCCAACCTCAACTATTGTGGAGATGTCTGCCCTCTCCAATGACTACCTCATCTTTTAATATCAGGACTTTAATTATTTATTGATCTTTTGTTTTGCACTCTGACACGATCATACAGTTTTCTAGCATTTAATGCTAATGTTTTGCCAGAATTTTCTTTCATGTCATAAAGAGAAACACACCCATCCATATATATTCCCTCCTTTCTTCCTAACTCCAAACACCTAATACTTTCAAAGATTTAACTCAACCCTGGTATTTTTAATAGCGGTGTCTCACACATTGCATAGGTTTCTGTTTTCCAGATGAGGTATTTTCTTCTAGGCGTAAGTGACTACTGCAGATGCTGTAGATTAGTCAAAATTAGAGTGTTGCTGGAAAAGCACAACAGGTCAGACAGCATCCGAGGAGCAGGAAAATCCAGATTTTTTTCTTCTGCCTGGTATAAGGCATGCTGCTCTACGTTTACCATTCTCCCCATGTCTCTGTGGATTTCCACTGGGTGCTCCGGTTTCCTCCCACAGTCCAATGGTTTTAAGTGCATTGGCCGTGCTAAATTGCCCACAGTGTCCAGGGATTTGCAAGCTAGGTGCATTAGCCATGGGAAATGCAGGGTTACAGTGATAAGGTGGGGGTGTGGGTCTGGATGGGATGCTTTTTGGAGGGTTGGTGTGCAAACATTGGGCCGAATGGCCTGCTTCACACTGTAGAAATTCTACGATTCTACAATGACGCAGTCAGTAGTTGGAAGAACTTGTCATATTCAACCAGAACACATTTGCCAGTGATTTTAAAATGAGCTTCTTTTTGCAGATCTTTTCAGCTCTCGAATATTTTATAAAGGTGAAATACAGTCAAGTGCTCAAACATGGGATGTAACCCCACAATATCCAGGATCATATCTTTCATTTTTCTGTATTTTTGATTATGGACTGAAATAGGAAAAGGACTGTTGTAAAAACCAAGGGCAGAAGTCACTCAACATCTGGTTATTGTCCAACAGGTTTGTTTGAAACCACAAGCTTTCAGGGCTTCATCAGGTGCTACACAAAGGGGCAGCATTACAAAAGTTTGTGATTTCGAATAAATCTATTGGATTATAACCTGGTGTCATGTGACTTCTGTCCTTGTCCATCTCAGCCCAACATTGACACCTCCACCTCATGGCTACCTTAAGAATCCAAGGATTGTGGAATGGAATAGAACACCTTTTAATCAAGCACTGAACACTCATTCTGTTTGTTCAAGCAGTGGGGAGAGTCTAGTTAACGTGAGGCTAAAGGAAGGGGTGTATATGAATGGGGATTCAGATTAGATTCCCTACACTATGGAAACAGGCTTTTTGGCACAACAAGTTCACACCAACCCTCTGGAGAGTAACTTACCCAGACCCCTAAGCTATATTTACCCCCTGGCTAATGCACCTAACACTACAGGCAATTTAGCATGGCCAATTCACCTGACTATGGCAGGAAACTGGAGGACCCAGAGGAAACTCATGCAGATATGGGAAGAACGTGCAAACTCCACACAGTCACCTGAGTCCAGAATCGAACCCAGGTCCCTAGTGCTGCGAGGCAGCAGTGCTAACCACTGAACCACCGTGCCCCCCAGTAGTAAGTAGCTGATTGGTCTGGGGAATGGGGTGACCATTTTCAATGTCAACAGACAGTTATTTGCCAACAGCTATGTGATTGGCTCTCAGCTTTAGGGTGTGAATGTTTGGGCAAAAGCCATTGGACATCTGAAAAGGAAGGAGCTCTCCACTCTTCAGTAAAAATGAAAGCCTCAAGCCTAAAGAAAGCTGGGTTATTTCCCCTAGTCATTATCTGTTAACTGTGTCTCTTAACCAGTAGTCAGATAGTGAGGCCACACACAAACTGGAGAAACAGCACCTTATATTCCATCTCAGGAGCTTACAGCCCAATGGCCTCAATGTAGAGCTGACCAGTTTCTAATTCTCCCCATTCCCAACTTCATCCCATGTCCAGGCCTCCTCCCCACCTCTCTGACCTGAACTAATTTGTCCATCTTCCCACTCACCCATCTGCTCCACCCTTCCCACTACTGATCACAATAACCTTCTACCTGCATCCATCTATCACCACTCACCTAGCTTACCCCCAGCTGCACCTTTTCCCTCTGCTTATTTCTGAGCTCCCTTCCCCCTCCCCAGTCCTGATGAAGGGTTCTGACTGGAAACAAGGACTTTCCTGTTTCTCTGAAGCTGTATGACCTACTGTGTCTTTCCAGCTCCACATTTTATCGACTCTGACTTCCAGCATCTTCAGTCCTCATTATCTCTAAGTCAGATAGTTAAGAGTGAGCCAGTTGCTCTTTCCCCTTACGAGGAAGTGAAAGAACATGTTGAAGGAAGATTGAGAGGAGCAGCAGGTCTTGGTGGGTAGAAAAGATCATCTCAGTGAAACCCTGTGGTCAGGGACCATTCTTTCCAGTCTTTCCCTCCACCCATGGCACCATTTTGTTAGTGTCTGTCTGTATATGTGTTTAGGTAACATATGGGAAATGGGGTACAGTTTTAATGAATATGTCACCAGTTCATAATTTTTTCAATAGAATCTATTTACTTATAATTTTGTCTAGTTTCTCCTCCAACAAGTTAGACAACTCTGATCAGAATGTTATGAATGAATTTGCCCAGGTGTCCCATAATACCGAAGTGGTCAAATCAATATGACACAAGCTGCTACCAATGCAAAACAGTCCCAACTTTATTCAGAACAAAATTACAATAACTTTCAATACTTTCCATATTGTGTGTAATTCTATTTGGCCCCTTAAGGTTACAATACTTCCCGAGTCTCTTGTAGATTTACGCAGTCGCTCTCTCTCTCTCTGTAGTTCTGTCTCTGAGTCTGTGAAGCTGCTTTCTTCCTTGCTCTCTCTCTCTCTCTCCTGATGGTCAGCAGATCTCTGCCTCTTGCCATGCTGGTCTCCTCGGAAAGACCCTAGAAGATGCCAAGAGAGAGATGCACAGATGAACTCTGTTTTTATACCAGTTAGATGGTTTTCTGGAACTTTCCTTAGTTCTGGCCAATCTGGCAGATGCACTTAATCGTTTGAAACAATAATTTAGATGGTCTGCTATTGTTTGTGTCTTTGCGTAGCAGGACCCAGAGCCTTTCTGTCTGGGCCCTCCTTTGTTTAGTGGATACGTCACTGGGGGGTGTCTGTCCACGATAACTGTGGCCTTTTATATTACGTGAATGTCATTAACACCTGGCTGCTGTGCACTGTGTCTTGTTGTGATTTCAGTTTTACTTGGCCAACTTACCCAGCATTCCTTGCTGTTTGGCCAAGTTAGCAATCTATCTGTGTTTTATCTGCCAGGAGGCTGCAGCAATAATAACTGGATAAGTACAGACACCTGGTCTGTGCTTCTATCAATTTGGGTCTCAAAGACAGCTCAGTTGGGGAATTAGTTTATAAATTCTATACCTTTTATGATGACTTTAGTAACAGCTGGGCTTGATTTCCAACCCATTATCCCCAGTGAGGCATGTTAGCAGTTTCAGAGGCTGTTTTGAGGCATAAGAACTTTATTACTATATTTACTTGCATAATAATATATCTTGTGTATATGTCAACCCCAAAAGTTGGCTAAACAAAAAACCCAGATTCTTTCCATATCTCAATCACTGGCTGCTGAAGTCAAACTTGCCTTTCTAATTATATCAATATTTTAGCCTCCTGTTGATCCAGGGAAGGCGTTGGCCAAGTCAAATTATCACTAAACTTACAAATTCAGCTCCAATGCACCACATGGATACTTTATGGCTTCTTTTACACTCATAGCATTCTCAGCAGGAACAGCCTCTGTGATCAGCTGATGAAACATCATAAAGAGTTAAATATCCAGTAGAGGCAAAAAAGTAGCAAAAGAAACATTGATAGTTAGATTTAATTCCCTACAGGCCCTTCGTCCCTATTAGTCTATACCAACCCTCTGAAGAGTAACCCACCCAGACCCATTTCCTTCTGACTAATGCATCTGACACTATGGGCAATTCACCTAACTTGCACATCGGGAAGAAACTAGAGCACCCCCATGCAGACACAGGGAGAATGTGCAAACCCTACACAGACAGTCACCCAAGGCTGAGAACTGAACCTGAGACCCTGGTGCTGTGAGGCAGCAGTGCTAACCACTGAGCCACCAAGCTTTAGTGCTCAGATTAAACTACCATTTTAACTTTTAAACAGGACTATTTGGAACAGTAAGGGTGAGTTGCAAGTTTTAGTGACAGTGACAGAATTTTAGAGGATGGCTTTCAATCATTGAAAATATTACTGGTGTATAGGTTGACCCTTTTGACTGTACCACTGGTCTCAGAAATCCAGCTTCTACATAAGGATCTAGGTCATTCTGTCTGGTGTGCAACTTGCTGTCCTATGAGCAAGGAAATCCTGAATATTCTGAGAAGCCCTTGAATTTTAACAGTAAATTTAGGGTCATGTTTGCTGATAACTGGGCTAAGGTCATTTGAATGTTGCCTTGATCTGTTTATCACATTAAAAAAACTGCTAGAAATATGAAAGGCAAAAGGAATAGAGAAAGGAGTTAATGAGTTGTGATCAATCTGCAGAAAGCTTAATAAAATAAACTACTCAGTGATCTGAAAGATCATAAGTTAGTCCATGTTAAGGTGCTAATAGTTCTTTCCACTTGAGGGGAGCCCAAAATGGGTGGCCATAAATATAAGATAGTCACTCATAAATCCAGAGAAACATTTGTATCCAGCAAATGGAGAGAATGTGGAACTAGCTGCAAGAAGAATTAATAGGAAAGCTCTATAAATACATAAAGAGGAAAGAAATGAGAAACAGTTTTTTTTTCTTTCAATGGATGTCAGACTCATTGGCAAGGCCACAGCTGCTGGCTATTTCTAATTCCCCTCGATGGTTGTCATGTTAAAGATAATGGTGATCTTTAGATTGATCAACTCCATGGGTTTGTTTACCTAATACAAAAGCAAACACGTGACAAGTTATGAAGCAGATAGTGCAGCAAACCAACTGATTTCTGTGTGTGCAGCTTTGAAGACCAAAATAGAATCACAGCCAGGCAGAGTCACACCATTGTGTACTCTTATAAAGGGCAAGGTCCACGTACAACATCCCATCCCCTTTCTAGAAGTAACCTTCACTGTTTGCAATAACAGGTGAGTTACAACATTTAAAAGACATTTGAACGGATGTGCGATTAGAAAAACTTTGGAATGATATGGGCCAAGAGCAGACAGTGGGGGCTAGTGTAGTTTGGAATTATGTTCGGCATGGACTGGTTGGACCTATTTCTGTGCTGTATGACTCTCTGACTCTATGAGTCCCTCTAACATATAGGTAGCTTCCGAAGATGTGGAGATCTCATGATGGAGGTGTTGTCAAGATTCTACTTCATGGATTGCATGTGCTGTTCCAGAATTTGCTTCTCCTGATGCACCACAGCCAATGTTTGTTCCAATAAACTATTAACTGAACTCACGTGCAGGCTATCATGTCGTTCTGATCTTCTCGGCATTTACTGTTTTGCTCCTCAAGGGCTTCTAGTTCATTTTGGAGCTTCTGGAGATGCACCCTGGATTCTTCTAATTCTATCAACATTTTAGCTTTTTGTTAATCTAGGGATGGTGATGACCTAGTGGTATTATCGCTGGATTATTAATCCATAAATTCAGTTAATGACCTAGGGCCCTGTGTTTAAATCCTGTCATGGCAGCCAGTGGGATTTGAATTTAATAAAAAAATCTGGAATTAATCCATTGCCAGTTGTTGGGAAAAACCCATCACTTGTGTCCTTTAGGGAAGGAACTGCCACCCTTACGTTGTTCGGCCGACATGTAATTCCAGACCCACAGCATGATTGACCCTGAACAGCCCTCTGGGATGAGCAATAAATGGTGGCCTAGCCAGTGATGCCTTCATCCTGTGAATGTTTTTTTAAAACACGGTTACCTTTTCTGTCATAACTTATCTTAAGAACTTTCCAGCATCTTCTTTTCATTTTCTTGGAAGTCTCAAACTCACCCACCAAATGCTTCACTAATGGCTTGGTCACCTCTTCCTCCTTATTACAGCATTTATTACTAAATAAACTGTCTCATGAGTGATCTGCAGCTCCTATTTGCTGTGCATCTTTACACGTTTGTGCAATTCTGGAATTTTCTCCTGCTGTGATTTGAAGTCAGGTCAAAGTGTCTGTAGCTTGAGTTTTTTGAGTATTTGTACTTTCCTGCCTTTTTCCCATGATCCTTACTGGTTAGAAATGTGCTTACCTCAGTCTTGAATGTGCTGAATAATCCAACTTCAAAAGCTTTCTGCAGTAAACATATCCAGATTCATCACCCTCTGACAAAAGAAATTCCTCCTCATCTCTGTCTGAAATGGGTGACTGATTCTGAAATATGCCCTCTGGTTCTAGATGTTCTCACCAGGAGAAAATGACCTTCCTGCATCTGCTCTGTCTAAGTCCTCTAAAACTCTTGTATACTCTAATAAGGTCACCTCTCAACTTCTAAATTCCAATACATACGAGTCCAGTTTATTCAACCTCTTGTCATAGGCTGTCCATCCATACTCTGAATCAGGCTAATGAATTTTCTCTGGACTGCTTCCAATCTCTCCTTAGATTATCCTAAGGGACTAAAAATGTTCAGAGCATTGCAGCCGTAGTCTATATTTATTGCAGCTGTAGTGTCCCTATATTTATATTTAATTCCCTTTAGGGCCAACATTTCATTTGGCTTCCTTATTGCCTTTGAAATTGGATGCTATCTTGTTTATGCACAAGGACCCCACATCCCTCTGTGTTGCAGCTTTCCCTATTTAAATAATATTCAGCATTTATTTCCCTTCCCTATTTCCTAGAAGACAGCCAAAAGTCAATCATATTACTGGTTGAATCTGAAGTAATGTGTAGGCCAGATAGGGTGAGCATGGCAGATTTCCTTTCATAAAAGATATTAGTGACCTTTGAGAACAATTGACAATGGTCATCATTAGACTAGCTTTCAACTCCAGATTTTTTCAAAAATTGAATTCATGTTGGGATTCAACCTCATATTCCCAGAACACTAACCTGGTCCAGAGACATTATCACTATGTCACCACCTCCCCTGAGGCTACACTGTTCAATCCCCAATACCATGGATTCTTGTCTTATTAAATTACCTAATGTGTGGTATCTTACTGAATGCCTTTTGCAAATCAAAATATATTACATCGACTGCTAACTCTTTATTTATTCTTCTTGTTATTTCCTCAAATGTCTGTATTAAATTTGTCAGGCACGATTTCCCCTTCATAAAACCTTAGTTAATTCTGATTGATTATATTATGCGCTTCCAAATACTCTGTTATTACATCCTTTTTGATAGACTCCAGCATTTCCCAATGACAGATGTTAAGCTAACTGGCCTACCCTATCTTTTGTCTCTCCCCCCTTTTTTGAATAAGGATGTCACATTAGTAGTATTCCAATTCTCTACAATCTAAGGATTCTTGGAAGATTACTACCAGTATATCTATTATTTCTGTAGCTTCTTTAAAAGTCTTAGGATGAAACCCATCAGATCCAAAGACTTTGGGGCGTTTAGAAAAATACTTTGTTCTTTAGTGACAGTTATTGAGGTTATTTCCTTCACCTGTTCCACCTCACCATTTCTCCGCCTGAGCCCCTTGATTATGAAGTATTTTTATTACGCTACAAGCACCCTCGACTATGAAGACTGAGGCAAAGTATTTTGGTGACTCCTCTGCCTTTCCCTCATTCCTCATTATTATTTCCTCAGTCATGTCTCTTCAAGGCCTATGGTAACTGTTGCCTCTCTCTATTTTAAGAAGCTCTGACTGTCTGTTTTTATGTTACATCAGGTTTTGGGCATAGGCTATTTTCTGCCTTTTTTGATTATTATATGTTGGCTTTTTAAACCTTCTCAATTATTTGATTTGCCACGAACCTTTGTTACATCATATCTTGTTTTCTTTTAAGTCAATACTGTTCCTAACTTCCCTGGTTGTCCATAGTCAGTTTAGATTAGAGTGGTGCTGGAAAAGCACAGCAGGTCAGGCAACATCCGAGGAGCAGGAAAACGATGTTTCGGGCAAAAGCCCTTCATCAGAAATGCTCATTCCTGATGAAGGGCTTTTGCCTGAAAAGTCCATTTTCCTGCTCCTGGGGTGCTGCCTGAACTGCTGTGCTTTTCCAGCACCACTCTAATCTAGATTCTGATTTCCAGCATCTGCAGTCCTCACTTTTGCATAGTCAGTTTAGCCCAGCCCCAGAACCTTTTTCCTCACTGGGATATATCTTTGCTGGATACATCTGCTGTCATTTAACAATCATCTTTTCTTGCAAACCCCTTTCCCAGACTACACCAACAGTACTGCCCTCATTTCCATGTAATTACCCCAAATTGAGTTTAGTTGTTTCAAATTGTTTTATGCTCAAGCACAGTTGTTTCCTGCGCAAGTTTCTCATTCTTCAACAGAATGTTAAATTCAACGCTGTTATGATCATTGTTGCCTAGCGGATCTTTTATTCTGGGATCATTTATTCAACCTAACTCATTACCAAATCCAAAATAGCCTCATTACTGGTTGGATCCACAAATACTTTGCACATAGACTGCAGCAGTTCAAGAAGGCAATTTACCAATTCTTTCTCTAAGGCAATCAGGGCAGTAAATATCGGCCCAGCTAGCGGCACCCACATCCTACAAGTGAATAATAAAAAACAAAATTTTTCTAGGAATATATTCCAGATGGTCTCCATGAATTCTTCCATTTTCCTGCTCCTGGGGTGCTGCCGGAACTGCTGTGCTTTTCTGCCAATTTGACTTCCCCAATTTCTGTGAAGAATAAAGTCACCCATGATTAATGTATGACTTTTTATACATGTTCTCATTGGTTTCTAATTTATATGTCCTACAGAACAGTTACAGTTAGGAAATCTGTAGACTTCTCTCAACACTGCTTTCTTCCTCTGTTATTTCTTGCCTCCATCCATGTTTTAAAGTGAAAGACTTCGACAGGAAAACCATTTTTTACCCAAGGGGTATTAGGGGAATACATTGCCTGGGAGAGTAGTTGAAGTACATATCTCAAAATGTACTTGGATGAGCACTTGAAGTATCATAACATTCAAGGCTATGGACCTAGTGGTGGAAAGGGGTACAAGGGTAAATCTAGTGTATTTTTGGCAGTGTAAATTCAATGGGCCAAAGGACCTCTTCTGAACTGTATAATTTTGTAGATTCTACATTAACTGATCCAAGATCACTTCTTGCTCACATCAACTCATCTCAGACAAGCAGATCCACTTCACCACCCCTTCCAATTTTCAATCCCCAGCTTTCATACCTTTGAAACCATGTCTTCATAATGGTTATAAGATCATTCCAATAAACCTCTGTTTGTGCCATAATTTCATGTATTTTTCCCAAATTCAAGAAGGTCATTAATTTTGCATCATTATCTCTTGTTCCTATCTGTCCCTCTTTACTTTTTGTTTAATGTTGACGTACTCTTCTCCTTCCTGTCCCACTCTGTGTACCATTGCTAAGATAACCGCTCTGTAATGTAACCATGTTCATATCCTTCTGATTTGCAATTCAATATTTCCCTGTTTCCAAACAGTCCTGCCCTCTAATTTATTAAGAGTTGTTGAGGTGTATTCCCTGGAAATTAGAAGGGTAATTTAAGCTCTCCAACTCCAATGGTTTGCCAGGCCAAGACCCTTTTTTTTGTATTCACTCCAGGGATGTAGACATCGCTGGCTGGTCAACATTCATTGTCCATCCCAACTTGTCCTTGAAATGCTGTAGTCCACATGCTATACATTGAACCACAATACTGTTAGGGAGGGAATTGGGCCTCTTTGTCCTGGATGGTGTCAAGTTTCTTGAATTTTGTTGGGGCTGCACCCATCCAGGTAAGTGGGGAGTATTCCATCTCACTCCTGACTTGTGCCTTTTAGGACAGGTTTCGGGAGTCAGGAGGTGCAGTATTCCTAGCCTCTGACCTGCTCTTGTAGTCACTGAATTTATGTGACAATTCCACTTCAGTTTCTGATCAATGGTAACCCCGAGGATGTTAATAGTGGCGTAAGGCATGATGGTAATGCCACTGAATATAAAGAGGTGAGGTTAAATTGTCTCATTGGAGATGGTCATTTCCTGGCATTTGTGTGGTGTGGAGTTAGTTGAAAGAAAAAAGCAGTGGAGTTAGTTGAAAAACTTTAGGTTCTGGAAATTCTGCAATGTTCTTCACCCACTGAGAACAGGACACATTAATTTCAATTGCTGGGGGCTCTCCTTCATTTCAGTAAGTTTGGTTTCCTGATGATGTCAATTAGAAATACTCCCAATCCTATTAACACCTTGGAACATTGTCTGATTTTGCATCTTCAAGTTGCACCAAGCCTCCTGTAACACCAAACATTAACCATCACGGGCAAATGAAATACAAGATTAGCAATACTACTATTATTATGAGAGACTTTCCTAATCTAAGATGGTACCAGAGTAGGGCTGTACTGCCACAGCTCATCCACTCCAACTGTTTCTTTTATTTCTCTCCTTTTTTGTGTGCTTTATTTCCCTTTCTTGTTCTTGCCTATTGGGTAATATTGACAATGCCCTGACTTCAGCATGAGCTTGGACTCCCAGCCTCAGCAATCTCTCAGCCCAGCGTGGTGATCTCTCAGCAGATCAATATGGCGGTCTCCTGGCCCAGCATGATGGTCTCTCAACCCGGCATAGCCTCAGCGATGACGCCTTGTATTGACTGGACACTAGATGCCGTAGTAGACTGGATTGAAAGGACTGTCATTCTTAACTTTATATTTCTTTTTTTTAATTTATTCCCATGGTCTATAATGCTAGACTTCTGATTTCCTTTATTTTTCTCTTTTTTTTTCCAAATATTTGCACTTAAGAATCTGTACCTAGCTCTCTTTGTACATAAGATGGCAGCGTAAGTGGTGACTTGTAAACACTTCAGTGTACTCATGTGAGTACATGTGACAATAAAGCTAATTCAAAAAAATTCATTCTTTGTTCCATTTCTTTTCATTATTTTAGAAGTCAGACTTGAATCCACTACGCAGCGTAGCCTCTCTTTTCTTATTTATTACTCTATTTTGCCTCTCTCCAGGGACAAAGGACCAATCTCATTTTTAAACGCTTGTAAACTGTAAGAGTGATGAACTTTTAAAAAGTAATCCTTCTTTTAGGAAATTTATGTAGGTACGATTTGATCCCCAGTGAGTGCTCCGAAAATTATGTCACCGCTGACTATTTTGAACAGTGCTCAGTTGACAACATCTTTTGTCTTGGAGTCAGGTGTGCCAGGTGATCACGCCGCACTTCATACACTTATGTACAAATTCTAAGCTTCAGTGTAGTCATGAGGAAGTGTAAGAATTGCAAAACCTGCGCCCACACCTCCCCACAGCCCCCCACCTCCACCCCCCCCCTCCCCCCCCCCCCCCCAGCTCCATCCAAACTGCCAAAGGAGCCTTCCACATTTACCTGCTCTTCCACACACATCATTTACCGTATCTGTAGCTCCCGATGTGGTCTCCTCTACACCGGGGAGAGAGGACGCCTACTTGCGGAATGCTTCAGAGAACAGCTCCGGGACACACACATGAAACAACCCCACTGTCCTGTGGCCAGACACTTTAACTCCCTCACCCACTCCCCTAAAGACTTGCAGGTCCCCCACCTTATCCCAAATCCAACTTTCCAACTCGGCACTGCTCTCTTGACCTGTTCTACCTGTCCATCTGCCTTCCCGCCTATCTGCTCCACCCTCTGCTCTGACCTATCACCTTCATCCCTACCTTCATCTACCTATTGCATTTTCAGCTACAATTCTCCTGCTCCTTGGATTGTGCCTGACCTGCTGTGCTTTTCTAAACACCACACTCTTGTCTCTGATTTCCAGCACCTGCAGTCCTCACTGTCTCCCCGTGCTGCCTGGCTACCCTTTCCACCTTTCACTATGCTGATGTGATGGACAGGCTTAAGTGTTCTCACAATCCCTTGAGCAGTGCTGTTGGCAGCTCCTTTACCATAGTAGGGTCATCAATATGGCAGGGTCAGGGGGAGCTGCCAGTCCAAGTGCAGGTGAAAACAGTTCTCAACAACAGAAAAGACTGTGCATCTCATTGGGTAGAAAGGTGGGAGAAAGCTGGCAATTTCAGTTATCATGTACGATGGATTGGTGATAGGGACACAGCTGTGGACTTGAGAGTGTCTCACCAAGAATGTGTACACATGCAACAAACTGAAGAAGATGGGTGACAGAGAGGGATATCTCTGCGCAACGGTACCTGTGACTGAGTAGCCTTCTTCAGAATATTCTCTACTCTAACCAAGTATTGAAGGGTCCAGAAAGGATATCCTGTCCCACAGGCTGGGCTGGGCCTGGCGAAAGAAAGGAAACTAACATGACCAGAGGTTGCTGTCCATCAACTGAGATGTTAGATCTGCCTGTCCTCTCAGTGAATGTAAAAGACCCATTTCGCAAAGGTAGCTCACCATGCATGTTGCGGTTTGTGGAAGTTTGGTGCACACAAGTTGGCAGCCACATTTCCTACATTATCCCAGTGGCTGCTCTTCTGTGTTAATCAGGTGTAAAGCACTTTGAGACATACTGAATCGCACTGTATTAAATACAAGCCTTTCTTCTTTGCAAACTTCCTTGGATGAAAACCTTCTGTTTAACATTCCTCCCTTCTATAAACTTATGCCACCCGCACCCTCATCCCACCCTGGTATTTTAAGACTTCAGTATTTAAGTTCTACCACAGCAACACAGGTCTCCTCTGCCATACAATGCACTTTTCTCCAAATGTTCTCTTTTCATGAAAGCGACAGGGTCAGAACACTGTTGCCTTGGTTATCCAGCTACAATTCATTCTAAATAATATTTTTCTTAAGGATTGTCTCCAATAAATTCATTTTCTCTGCTTCTATCAAAGACCTTGAAGTTTCCTTGTTAACATTATTCTTCTCCATTACATAATTTCTATGGAATAAGAATTAAAATGAGGGACAAATGCTGAAGAAAAGAACCATTGCACTGTGGTTCTTCTATGCATTCAGACTAACTCACAGATGCATACAAGAAAGCATTGAATTTCTCCACCCACACTCAATAGCAGCAGCGTGGACCATGTAGTTCACCAAGGTTTTCTTTAGATTGCACCTTCCAAACCTTCAAAGGGCAAGGACGCTGTCTATACGGACTTCAGCAAAGCGTTTGACAAGGTAGACTTGGTAGACTGGATGGTATTTAGAGCACATGGGATGCAGGGGGAACCAGTCAATTGGATACAACATTGGCTTGAAGGTAGAATAGAGGGTTGCTTTTCAGACTGAAGGCCTGTGACCAGTGGTGTGTCACAAGGACGGTACTGGGTCCACTGTTTTTTGTCATTTATATAAATGATTTGGATGTGAATATAGGATGCATGGTCAATAAGCTTGCAAATGACACCAAAATAGGTGGTGCATTGCAAAGTGAAGAAGGTTATCTCAGAGTACAATGGGGCCTGGCTGAGATGGATCATTTGGCAGAGGAATGGCAGATGGAGTTTAATTTAGAGAAATGTGAGGTGCTACATTCTGATAAGATAAATCAAGACAGGGTTTACATGGTGAATGGTAAGTATCTGGGAAGTGTTCCCAAACAAAGAGACCTAGAGGTGCAGGTACATAGTTTCTTGAAAGTGGAGTTGTATGTAGACAACGTGGTGAAGAAGGCATTTGGCATGCTTTCCTTCATTGTTCAGAACATTGAGTACAGGAGTTGGGATGTTATGTTGTGGCTATACAGGACATTGGTTGGTCCACTTTTAGAATATTGTGTTATCTCCCTGCTAAACTTGAGAAGGTGCAGAAACAATTTACAAGGATGATGCCAGAACTGCAGGGTTTGATCTATAAGGACAGGCAGGATAGGCTGGGCTTTTCTCCCTGGAGCTTTGGAGACTGAGGGGTGACCATATAGATGATTATAAAATCATGAGGGGCATGGATAGAGTGAATAGCCAAGGTCTTTTTTCCCAGCTTGGGGCAGTGAAAAACTAGAGGGCATAGGTTTAAGATGAGAGGGAAAAGCTTTAAAAGGGACCAAAGAGGTAACGTTTTCACCCAGAGGGTGGTGCGGGTATGGAATGAGCTGCCAGAGGAAGTGGTGGAGGCTAGTACAATTACAATATTTAAAAGGCATCTGGATGGGTATATAAATAAGAAGAGTTTAGAGGGATATGAGCCAAATGCTGGCAAATGGGACTAGGTCAGTTGGGATGTCTGGTCAGTGCAGACAAGTTGGACTGAAGAGTCTGTTTCCGTATTGTATGACTCTATGACATCTAGTGACTGGTCACTGTAAAGTTATGCTTCAAAGTCATGGGAACCAAAGGTGAGAGGTGGAGCATTTTTGTCACAGGGAATTGTCACAGTCTGGAATACATGCCTGAGAGGATGGTGGAAGCATTTCCTGAAGGGTTTTAAAAAATGCAGGGCTTTCGGGAAAGGGCAGAAGGATGGAGATAGTTAGATAGTTTGCCTTGAATTCAAGGAGTTAAGAGTCCATTTGTTCCAGCCAACTGTAGACTCTTGGAACTAACAGCAGCCAAAGCCAAGGAAGGATTGATGAAAATGAAGTTTGCCTTCTATGCTTTGAATTCAATATCAGATCCTGCAGAAAGAGGTCTTTGCTGTCTTTTTGAAAGCAAAAACAAAACTGTTGGTCTCTACCTTAAGTGCTCTTTCTGTCGCTCTAGTGGAACATACATTTGTAGAATCATACTTAGAATTATAGTACCATGGCCATATGGTGAATTGAGTCCACACCAAGAAAAAAGCTACTTTCAGTCCACACAAGTCTCACTTTTCAGCACTTGGTCCATAGCCTTGAGCGTTATGAATCGGTAAGTGCTCATCCAGTACTTTTTAAAGGTTGTGAGGTTTCCTGCCTCAACTACCCTCCCAGGCAGTGTGTGACAGATTCCCACCATTCTTTGAATGAAACTTCTTCTGTTTAAATCCTATTCAAGCCACCTGTCTTTCACCTTAACATTATGCCCCCTCAACCTTAACACTTCAACTGAGGGGAACAGCTGCTTCCTATCCATCTGGCCCATGTCCCTCATGACCTGATATATCTCACTAAGGTCCTCCACCCTCCCCCCTCAGCCTTTCTCAACTCAAAGGGATGACTGAGTGGTGGAACAGAGTTGAGTGAATGAACGCAGAGTCTCCTGTTCAAATCACCAACCTCCCCTATTCTCTACAATGTTATAATTCCACCTGTCTAAAAGCACTCTGTTAAAAAGACACTTCTCAGATTGTATGTGACTTAAAACTCTGAGGAACTTGTTAAATCCATTAGCTGCAACTTCTTCAGTGATGCTAATTGCTGAGTGAATCCTCTCAATGTTTCAGCTACATTTAAAGGCAATGAGCAGTTTACTTCCTTCTCCGACATCTCTTCTTTCATGATCCGACATCATTAGCAAAACATTAACAGGTTTTTTTTGCCATGTGTGGGATCTTGCTGTGCCCAAATGGTTCCCAAGTCACACATTGAAACTTCTTGAAGCGTGATTAAGGCTCTATAAAAATATAAGTCCATTCTTTCTTCATTTCTCTCTGAGGTCATATGTTTTCAACATTAATGCTATTAAATCATTTAGAGACATTCTAAATTTAATATTCAAATATTTTATAATACTTTGTTACTTGGTTTGCATGTATTTGGGCACTGTTATTATCACCATGAATCCATTAGCACATCTCTGGTCCTAATTAACAGCTATTATAAAATCCAAAATGGGTATTACTCCTCTCTATAAATCAATCTCCAATTTTACACTTGATTAGCAATGTTATGTAAATGCACTCAAGAGCAGAGTTTCCTCTTGCTTTGCAGGCTTGAATGGAAAATGGAGACAAATACAATTCTGTTGCAGCAAAGGATCACAAATAAAAATAAACAACTTTTCACCAAGAAATTGACATGCTGGCAGCCAGATTCAATGGGACACAGACAGACAAACCCATTTAAGCTGGACATAGTTCAGAGTCATCATCTGGGAGAAAATTAATAAGGAAATGAAGATGATCACTGAATTCCTGTCAACATACCTTTTATTTCACATTGTACTTTCACTCATTGTTCTGCAACTATGACCCTTAGTCATATTTATTACACCCTCAAAGTTATCCTAACTTAAATACATGCGTTCCATCACCTCAACTGGATCATTCTTCACATATGACTCCACCTCTTAACACCTGGAGCAGAACCCATTACTTACTTCTGGATTGCTCCTGGTTCTACGAGCTAGTGAGGGTAGGAATAGGAGGATAGAGCAGATGAATGCGTGGCTGAGGAGCTGGTGCGGGGAGAAGGGTTCACATTTCTGGATCATTGCGATCTAAGTGACCTAAACCAGGGCGGATTGCACCTGAATTGGAAGGGGAGTAATATACTGGCAGGGAGATTTGCTAGAGCTGATCGGGGGGATTTAGACTGGTCCAGTTAAGGGGTGGGGGGGGGGGGAGGTGGTGTGGGCCCCGGGGAAATAATGAGGAAAGAGATTAATCTGAGGCTGGTACAGTTGGAAAAATAAGCAAGTCAAACAGTCAGGTAACGCAGGAAGAAAACAGAAAACAAGGTAGAACTGAAAAATTAAACTGCATTTATTTCAATGCAAGTGACCGAACAGGGAAGAGAGATGAACTCAGGGCATGGTTGGAACTTGGGACTGGGATATCATAGCAATTACAGAGATGTGGCTTAGCGATGGACAGGACTGGCAGCTTAATGTTCCAGGGTACAAATGTTATTGGAAGGATAAAAAGGGGGAGAAGAGAGTTGGGGAATGACATTTTTGATAAGGGATAGTATTATGTGTTCCCAGGAATACATTCAGGGAAATTATTTGGGTGGAACTGAAAAATAAGAAAGGGATGATCACTTTATTGGGATTGTAGTATAGAACTCACCCCCCCCCCCCGCTCCCCCCCCCCCCCCGCTCCCCCGACCCCCCAATAGTCAGCAGAAAATTGAGAAACAAATTTGTAAGGAAATCTCAGTTATCTGTAAGAATAACAGGGTGGTTATAGGAGGGGATTTTAACTTTCCAGACATAGACTGGGACTGCCATAATGTTAAGGGTTTAGATGGAGAGAAATTTGTTAAGTGTATACAAGAAAATTCTCTGATTCAGTATGTGGATGTACCTACTAGAGACGGTGCAAAACTTGACCTAGTCTTTGGAAATAAGGCCAAGCAGGTGGACTGAGGTTTCAGTTAGGGGAGTACTTTGGGGCCAGCAACCATAATTTTATTAGTTTTAAAATAGAGATGGAAAAGGATAGACAAGATCTAAAAGTTGAACGTCGAATTTGGAGGAAGGCCAAGCTTGACAGTATTAAGCAAGAACTTTCAAAAGTTGGTTGGGCACAGATGTTTGCAGTTAAAGTGATGGCTAAAAGATGGGAAACCTTCAGAAACGAGATAACTAGAATTCAGAGATTGTTCCTCTTAGGGTAAAAGGAAAGGCTGGTAGGTGTAGGGAATGCTGGATGACTAGAGGATTTGAGATTTTGGCTAAGAAAAAGAAGGAAGCATATGTCAGGTATAGACAGCAGAGATCAAATGAATCTTCAGAAGAGTATAAAGGCAATATGAATATACTTAGGAGAGAAATCAGGAGGGCAAAGAGGGGACATGAGATAGCTTTGGCAAATAGAGTTAAGGAGAATCCAAAGGGTATTTAACCAATGCATTAAGAACAAAAGGGCGACTAGGGAGAGAATAGGGCCCCCAAAGATCAGCAAGGCAACCTATGTGTGGAACCTTAGGAGATGGGGAGATACTAAACGAGTATTTTGCATTGGAAGATATAGAATGTGGGGAAATAGATGGTGACAGCTTGAAAAATGTCAATAATACAGAGGAGGAGGTGCTGGATGTCTTAAAATGCATAAAAATAGATAAATTCCCAGGACCTGATCAGGTGTACCCTGGAACATTGTAGGAAGCTGGGAAGTGATTGTTGGGCCCCTTGCTGAGATATTTGAATCATCAGCAGTCACAGGTGAGGAGCTAGAAGATCGGAGGTTGGCTAAGGTGGAACGATTATTTAAGAAAGGTGTAATGAAAAGCCAGAGAACTACAGACCAGTGAGCCTGACATTAGTGGTGGGCAAGTTGTTGGAGGGAGTCCTGAGGGACAGAATTTACATGTATTTGGAAGGGCAGGGACTGATTAAACATAGTCAGCATGGCTTTGTGCGTGGGAAATCATGTTGCACTAACTTGATTGAGTTTTTTGAAGAAGTAACAAAGAGGATTGATGAGGGCAGAGTGGTGGAGGTGATCTATATGGACTTAAATAAGGCGTTCGACAAGATTCCTCATGGTAGACTGGTTAGCAAGGTTAGATCACATGGAATACAAGGAGAGCTAGCTATTTGGATACAGAACTGGCTCAAAGGTAGGAGACAGAGGATGGTGATGGAAAGTTGCTTTTCAGATTGAGGCCAGTGGCCGGTGTTGTGCCACAAGGATCAGTGCTGGGTCCAGTGCTTTTCATCATTTACATAAATGATTTAGATATGAAAATAGGAGGTATATTTCATAAGTTTGCTGATAATACCAAAATTGGAGATGTTTTGGACAGTGAAGAGGGTTACCTCAGATTACAAGTGATCTTGATCAGATGGACCAATGGGCTGAGGAGTGGCAGATGGAGTTTAATTTAAATAAATGTGAGGTGCTGCATTTTGGAAAGGCACATCAGGGCAGGACTTATACACTTAACGGGAAGGTTCTGGGGAGTGTTGCTGAGCAAAAGACCTTAGAGAGCAGGTTCATTGTTCCTTGAAAGTGGAGTCGCAGGTAGATAGGATAGTGAAGAAGGTGTTTGATGTGCTTTCCTTTAATGGTCAAAGTATTGAGAATAGAAGTTGGGAGGTCATGTTGCTGCTGTACAGGATAGTGGTTAGATCACTTTTAGAACATTGTGTGCAGGCCTGGAAGGATGCTGTGAAATGTCAAAGAATGCTGAAAAGATTTACAAGATGTTGCCAGGGTTGGAGGATTTGAACTATAGGCAGAGACTGAATAGGCTGGGCTGTTCTCCATGGAGCATCGGAGGCTGACAGGTGACCTTATAGAGGTTTATAAAATCATGAGGGCCATGGATGGTGTAAATAGACAAGATCTTTCCCCTGGGTTGGGGAGGTCCAGAACTAGAGGGCATAGGTTTAGTGTGAGAGGGGAAAAATTTAAAAGGGACGTAAGGGGCAACTTTTTCATGCAGAGGGGGTGCTTGTATGGAATGAGCTGCCAGAGGAAGTGGTGGAAGCTAGCACAATTGCAACATTTAAGAGGCATCTGAATGGCTATATGAATAGGAAGGATTTAGAGGGATGTGGGCCAAGTGCTGGCAAACGTTAGTAGATTAGATTAGGATATCTGGTCAGCATGGATGAGTTGGACAGAAGGGTCTGTTTCCGTGTTGTACACTTCTCTGACTCTATGACTAAAAGATGTCTAGTTTGGGTTCTTCCAGGCCAACCCAGCTCCTGACCTCATTACAACTTTGGCTCAAATGCTGATAAAAGAGCTGAATTCCAGAGGTGAGGTGAGAGTGACAGCCCTTGACGTCAAGGCTACATTTGACCGGGTGTGCCATCAAGAAGCCCTAGCAAAACTGGAGTTAATTTGGATCGGGAGCAAACTCCCCACTGGTTGGATCAAACCTGGCAAATGGGAAGATGGTTTGTGATTGTTGGAGGTCAAACCTCTCAGCTCCAGAACATCTCTGCAGGAGTATCTCAGGGTAGTGTCCTAGGCATGCCATCTTCAGTTGCTTCATCAATGACCTTGCCTCCATCATAAGGTCAGAAGTGGAGATGTTCGCTGATAATTGCACAATGTTCAGCACCATTCATGACTCCTCAGGTACTGAAGCAGTCCATGTACTAGGCTCATAGAGATGTACAACACAGAAAAAGGCCCTTTGGCCCATTGCATCCATGCCAAAAATAATCACCTAACCATTCTGATCCCACTTTCCAGCACTTGGCCAATAGCCTTGTATGCTTTGGCATCACAAATGTACAAATAAATACTTCTTACATACTGTGAGGGTTTCTGGCTCTAACACCTTTACAAGCACTAAATTCCAGATTCTCACAACTTTCTAGGTGCAAAGACTTTTCCTGACATTTCTTCTCAACCTTCTGTTCTTTATCTTAAATCCATGGCCCCTTGTCTTTAATCCCTCCATCAACGGGGAATGTCTTTTCCTGTCTAATCACTCTATGCCCCTCATATTTTCAATCTCAATCATGGCCGCTCTCAAACTTCTCTCCTCCAAGGAAAACATCAACTTCCTGGTAAATCTCCTCTGCACCTTTTCCATTGTAATCACATACTTCCTGTAATGTGGATTGCAAAACCACACACAATACTCTAGCTGTACCCTGAACAACTTTGTGTCCAATTCCAGCATAATCTTCCTGCTCTTAAACACTATGCATTGACTCATAAAGGCAAATATTCCATATGCCTTCTTAAACATTTTATCCAGCTGTACTGGTACTTTAAGGGACCAGTGGATATACACACCAAGGTCCCTCTGATCCTTGATGCTTCCCAGGGCGCTATCACTTTTCATTATTCCCTTGCTTTGTTTGTTCAAATGCAGCAAGACCTGGACAATATCCAGGCTTGAGTTGAAAAGTGGCAATTAACATCCACACCATGCAAATGCCAGGCAATGACCTTGGATGCTGCCTGAACTGCTGTGCTCTTCCAGCACCACTAATCCAGTACCTCCATTAATAGACAATCTAACCATCACGCATTGACATTCAATGATGTTACCATCTGGCCAAGTGTGAGAGTGATGCATTTTTAGAGGTCAAATCCAGAGGAACGTAAACAGTAAATGGCAGGAGGGAAGCTGAACAAAGAGCCCTTGGAGTGCAGGTTCATAGTTGCTTGAAAGTGGAGTCTCAGGTAGATATGATAGAGAAGAAAGTATTGGTCAGAGCATTGAATAGAGGAGTTGGGAAGTCATGTTGCAGTTGTACAGGCCGCTTTTGGAATATTGCATGCAATTCTGGTCTCCCTCCTGTTGGAAGGATGTTGTGAAACTTCAAAGGGTTTAAAAAAGATTTGCAAGCATGTTGCCAGGGTTGGAGGGTTTGAGATATAGGGAGAGGCTGAATAGACTGCAGCTATTTTCCCTGGACCGTCAGAGGCTGAGAGGTGACCTTATAGAGGTTTATAAAATCATGAGGGGCATGGATAGGATGAATAGACAAGGTTTTTTTTCTAGTTCAGGGGAGTCCTGAACTCGAGGGCAAAGGTTTAGGCTGAGAGGGGAAACATTTTAAAAAAGGACGTAAAGAGCAACTTTTTCACACAAAGAGTTGTGCCTGTATGGAATAAGCTGTCAGAGGAAGTGGAGGCTGGTACAATTACAACATTTAAAAGGCATCTGGATGGGTACATGAATAGGAAGGGTTGAGAGGGATATGGGCCAAGTGCTGGCAATTAATTTATGATATGGAGGTGCCAGTATTGGACTGGAGTGAACAAAGTTAAAAATCACACAATACCAGTTTATGGTCCAACATGTTTATTTGGAAGCACCAGCGTTCAGAGTGTTAGAGTGTAGTACTGTTCTCTGTTCTAAGTTCTCTATTACTGAAACCTGCATTAGCAACATCCTGAAGATTACCATTCCTTGGTCACTGTTGCCCCTGAAACAGTTTGCTTCTGCCCTTGGTATCCAATTTGACCCTAAGGTGAATTTCCCAGTCCATTTGTATTCCATCAATAAGGCCAACTCTGTCACATTGTCCTCCTCCATAGAAAGCAAATCTGTGTGCCTGATCTCCCTGGAAGGTTTTCATTCTGAAGGCGCCTTTTGTAGTTGTGACCTTCTCCCATCTAAGTCTTTGAAAGTGAAAAGTTACTAGATATGCAGCTTCTCCGAGTCGTACAGGAAGGTCAGTGACAAAGAACTATTGAATACTGAAGCTCCAAATGTTCTGAATGATGTAAAGCTTTGAGTAGACAATGGGACATGCTGTGCTAGCATGCAGTGAGTCATTCAGTAGTCACAGTATTCACAGCAGTCAATCAGTCTCTTTTGATGCTGCCACGGGTGCTGTCCTCTGCACTCACATCGGTTCGTGCCACCTTGGTTATTCCAAATGTCCTTTGGTTGTCATTCTTCAGAAACAGCACATCCCCATTCACCCAGGCAGTCTATCGGAGAACATCACTGGCGTTTGATAATCCCAGTGGATGGCAATTCCAGAGCAATAAGAACCCAGCATGAAACTTGTACAACCATACGTTTAATATTTGCAATTTGATTACCTTAATGGTCAGTCATCGGATCATACTGCTTGGAAACAGGCCCTTCGGTCCAATCAGTCCATGCCGACCGCAATCCCAAACTAAACTCGTCCAATCTGCCTGCACTTGGCACATTCACCTCAAAATATTTCTGATTCATGTATTTATCTAAATATCTTTTAAATGTTGCTTCTATACCAACATCCATCACTTCCTTTGGCAGTTCATTCCATGCACGAACTACTCTCTGTGTAAAGAAATTGTCCCTCATATCTTTTAAAATTTTTCTCCCCTCATTTTAAAAATATGCTACCTGGTCTTGAAATCCCCCCCACCTGAGAGAAAGGACACCTGCCACTCAATTATCAATCCTCCTTATGACTTTATAAACCTCTATAAGGCCACCCCTCAACCTCCTATGCTCCAGTGAAAATGGTTGCAGCCTATACTGCCTCTTTTTATAACTCAAATCCTCCATTCCCAGAAACATCCTGGTCAATCTTTTCTGAACCCTCTCCAGCTTAATAATATCCTTCCTATAACTGGGTGACCAGAACTGGACACAATATTCCAGAATTGACCTCACCAATATCCTGTACAACCTCAACATGACTTTCCAACTCCTATACTCAAAGGTGTGAGCAATGAAGACAAGCATGTAAAATGCCTCCTTAAGGATCCTGTCTACCTGTGATGCAAACTTCAAAGAATTCTTTATCTGACCCTATAGGTTTCTATGTTCTCCAACACTATACAAAGTCCTACTTTTAATTGTATAAGTCTTGCCTTTGCTTGTTTTACCAAAATGCAGTATCTCGCATTTATCCAAATTAGACCATCAAGCCCTTTGAAGCAATTGATCAAGATCTCTTTGTGATTGTAGATAACCTTCTTCACTGGCCACTATACCACCAATTTTGGTGTCATCTACAAACTTACTAACCCTAGCTTCTATATTCTCATCTACATTATTTGTATAATGAGGGATAGGATGTACATGTATTTGGAAAGGCAAAGACTGATTCAGGATAGTCAACATGGCTTTGTGCATGGGAAATCATGTCTCACAAACTTAATTGAGTTCTTTGAAGAAGTAACAAAGAAGATTGATGAGGGCAGAGCAGTAGATGTGATCTATATGGACTTCAGTAAAGCGTTC
>NC_057710.1:11112371-11137212 GCF_004010195.1 Chiloscyllium plagiosum
TTTTCACGCAGAGGGTGGTACGTGTATGGAATGAGCTGCCAGAGGATGTGGTGGAGTCTGGTACAACTACAACTTTTAAAGAGGCATTTGGATGGGTATATGAATAGGAAGGGTTTGGAGGGATATGGGCCAGGTGCTGGCAGGTGGGACTAGATTGGGTTGGGATATCTGGTCGGCATGGACAGGTTGGACCGAAGGGTCTGTTTCCATGCTGTACATCTCTATGACTCTAAATAGAAAACAAAAGTGAATGCAGCATCGATCCTGTGGAACACCTCTGATGACAGGTCTCCATTCCAAAACAAAACACTTCACCATCACTCTGACTCCTGCTGTTAAACCAATTTTGTATCCAATTGACAAGCTCACCCTGAATTCCATGTGATCTAATTTTACTAATTAGCCTACATGCAGAACCTTGTTGATGGCTTTCTGAAAGTCCAAGTAAACAATGTCTAACACTTTGCCCTCATCAATTTTTTTGAGTTACTTCCTCAAAAACCCAATCAAATCTGAGACATGATTTTCCTCACAGAAAACCATGTCGACTATCCCTAATCATTCCTTGCCTCTCCAAATGCATGTTAATCCTATCTTTCAGAATCTCTTCCAACAACTTACCCATCACCAAAGTCAGACTCACAGGTCTATAGTTCCCAGGTTTCTCTTTAAACAAAGGCACAACATTAACCACTCTTCAGTCTTCTGCCACCTCACCTGTAGTTTTAGATGATACAAGCACTTCAGCAAGGGACTCTACAATTTCCTCCCTTACCTCCGACAAAGTCCTGGCATACACTGGAGCAGGTCAAAGAGCTTGGTCCACTTTTAAATTTTCTAAGACCTCCAGCACTTCCTCATTTGTAATATAAACTGTTTTCAAATCTTGAATATTTATTTCTTAAGTTTTCTAGCCTCTATTTCTTTCTCCACATTATAAACTGACACATGATTCATTAATATCCCTCCCATCTTCTGAGGTTCAACACAAAGATGATATATTCACAAGAGGCTGCCAATTTACTTTAAACAACGAACATCAGAGTTTATTTCATCCAAAATATCTATATTATACTATGTATGATCTAACTGAAACAGTTGTATTGTAAATATCAGAAACAAAAAGTCAATCCTTTTACCTGCATCGGGGAGCTTACAGGTATTCTTAACATAGTGAAGAAAGCTTCTCTGTTTTCACTTTTAAAGTGCCTTATTCAAGTAGTCATGATTTGGAGATGCCAGTGTTGGACTGGGGTGTACAAAGTTAAAAATCACACAACACCAGGTTATAGTCCAACAGGTTTAATTGGAAGCACACTAGCTTTCGGAGCGATGCTCCTTCACCTGATGAAGGAACGTTGCTCCGAAAGCTAGTGTGCTTCCAATTAAACCTGTTGGACTATAACCTGGTGTTGTGTGATTTTTAACTTTATTCAAGTGTTTTGACTATAATGTCCAGCAAACGTTTGTATTTGGATGCTTTCTTTCTGAGATCCTTGAAAAAGCTGTTAAGGTTGCTCACTCATTCCTTAGCATGTGTTCCTTAAATGTATGTTTTCAAAAGCCCAGAAGATGACTTACTGTCTGACAACGTGGAGGTTTCTACTTCTGGATTTTTTCTTTTACTACCTTCTAAGTCACTCAGAGCTTTCTTTTCTTTCTGATGTGACTATTTTGGAGACTGCTAAACTGCACCACTGCTAATATGGGCCTTTTCTCTCTCTGACCTTTTTCTCTTCCTCAGTAAAAAAAAAACTCCTTATTTGTTAAACTTCTGGATGATTCTGTCTCCCTTCATAAAAGAAAACTTGTATTCAATCTCTGCTTTCTTGTGACATGGCAGACATTGAAGACAGCAGTCCACCTTATCCCATTGTCTCCTCCCCTTCTTTTCAATGACACTGACCTAGCACCACAAGGTTTTATTACAAGGTTAATTTAAAAGCATGTGAATTTTTTATAGACAATCTGCTACACTCACAGATCTCAAAAATTATTGTCTAAATGTCAGTTACATAAGCTTTTTGGAGGGTTTTCATTGCGAGATCTCTTACCCAGTCATCTCATTCTAGCAATGAGCCATTCTCCCAAGAACTCAATATCCAACAAAAGATCAGCATCCTTGGCACCCTTGCCATCTTTAAAAGGATGCTGTGTACCCAGATGAGCGCTGGCACTCTAAAGCTACCCTATTCATTAATTGAGAAGATGATGCTGGGACCATCGGAAGGTATCTAGAGGTCCTGGTGGAAGGGTTAGTGCAGAGGAAGACTGTTCTTTGTGAGGAGGACTGGCAGCGGAGATGAGGTCCCCAGGCCCTGGCAGTGACCCTGGCCCGCGCAGGTCAGTGCCAACTTCATGGTCCAGAGGACCAATAATGTCACATGCCGGTCAATCACATTCTTTGCTCTGCCAGGGTAAGTGCCGGACTCCTCTCCCTGCTGTCCCACACTCACTCTATCTCTGCCACTGGGGCATCCACCTCCCACAAAGGCTCATGCTCTCACCACACTCAATATTGCCTGAAACAGCTTAGTTCACTCACTGTCATTCCCCAACCTCCCTCAGCACTGCATGGCCTCTGTGCTGCCTACTCCCTGACATGGGACATTGAAGATCTTTATGACTTAAGACCTGACAGCCATTCCACCAACTTTCATCACTCAATCTTTCCCTTTCTTTCATTCCAGTTTGGCAGAGACTGCCCAGATGTGGAGGGGGTACTCGATATCAGGCTCCTCACAGCTATGAGAATAGGATCCTGTCTCTCACAGGAGGAGATCAGAATCACCTCTGTGGAGGAATGCCAAGCAATCCTTGTCCTACCAACTGAGTAAGCACTACTCTTCATTCCCTGCAACTCTCACATTAACCCCAATATCAATGTCATGCATTACACAACACTTCCAACCAATGACCAGGATGGCTTCCCTCCCTTGCATCTTGCAGGATGTACCAGCAGGTGCCAGAGGAGCAATCTGTTCCACCAGAAACCACCGCCTCAGTCTCTGAGTACTGGAGTCTCAAAGGACACATGAGCAAGGCCACCTCCTCCACCTTGAACCCCACACAAGCTCAGGTACTCACACCTCGATGGGATCATTAGGGTTTAGAAAGTGTGGGAGCACCATCAGGTGAGTACCTCACTGAGATAGCTCCCTCACTGGGAGAGGAAGAGATGCCCCAGGTTGCTGGCACTGAGCAACCAAGAATCTGCTCAACCCCAGGCAGGAGACTGTCTTGTGGTGCTGCAATTGGGGGCTTCCTCCACATACACAGGGAGGAGAAGGAGCAGCAGACAGGTTTGTGGGATATAATGGCCCCAGAGCCCAGAGGCTTCAGGAGTGCAGCTACACTCTGGGATCCCAGTTACCAGCAGCATATCTCCCTCTGGCTGCCTTCATAAACAGATTAGTGACTGCTATGGAGAGCCATGACCCACACACTTGGGGTCTGCTGGAGAGCATGCCCACATTTGCACTCCATTCCACCAGCCATTGGTGTTCAGGACCAATAGCATGGAGGAGAATGGGGAGCCTTGCATACAACACCCAGATGCCCCTTACTCGCAAGAGGGGCACGCAACCATAGGAGGAACCACAAACAACTCTCTTCGATCTGTAGACACTGCATTGTTGGTGGGGCATTCCACCTCCATTCTGCCCATCCCCCATCCAAGCTTTCGAGTTGAAGCTGAGCAGGATCTACTTACCTCTGTCAAGAAGACCCTCAGAATGTCAGGACAGTCCAGGCTAAACGCTGCCAGAATTGTCCAACCAAGCCACCAGGGTCAATGTACTACTCTGAGGAGAAAGTGAGGACTGCAGATGCTGGAGATCAGAGCTGAAAATGTGTTGCTGGTAAAGCGCAGCAGGTCAGGCAGCATCCAGGGAACAGGAGAATCGACGTTCGGGCATAAGCCCTTCTTCAGGAAGAAGGGCTTATGCCCGAAACGTCGATTCTCCTGTTCCCTGGATGCTGCCTGACCTGCTGCGCTTTACCAGCAACACATTTTCAGCTCAATGTACTACTCTGCCTTGGAGGACCCCAGCTACGGAATCTGGGACAACACAATGAACATCACAGGAGGGAGAGAGAAAAACAACAATAATTACATTGTGAACCTTTCTGTAGGAAGGCTCAGTAACATGGAGGTTGTGGTTGGGCTGATTGTTGCTGGGGTGAGTGAGGAGTGATGAGCAGGGATTGAGTGATGTGAGTGTTTGTGAGAAGGTTTGGACCTCGTATCTAAGGAAGGATACACTGTCATTGGCAGGGGTTCAGAGGAGGTTTACAAGAATGACCCTGGGGAAGGAGGACTTGTTCGTATGCAGAATGGTTGAGGACTCTATTCAAAGGAGTTTAGGAGGATGAGGGAGCATCTGACTGAAATGTGGCCTGCATAGAGTGGATGTGGAAAAGATGTTTCCACTAGTAGGAGAGACTAGAACCTGAGTTCAGAGCTTCAGAGTAAAGGGTCAACCCTTTAGAATTGAGATGAGGATGAATGTCTTCAGCCAGAGGGTGGGGAATTTGATGAATTTGTTGCCGCAGAGGGCTGTGGAGACCAAATCATTGAGTGTATTTAAGACAAAGTTTTTGACAGGTAAGGAGGTCAAGGGTTAGAGGGAGAAGGCAGGAGAATGGAGTTGAGGAACACATAAGCAATGATCAAATGGTGGAGCAGATTTGATGGGTCAAATGGCCTAATTCTGCTCCTATATTTTATAATCTGAGAATGAAGGGCTGTCCCACTATCATTTAAACATGCTACCTACTGGGTGTTAGATCCCAGAAGGTCCCAGCAGGAGGCAGAACATTCGCCTGCAAAAATTGGCATTTTACCCATTCAGGAGCACATGGTGAGTGTAAGGAGGATGTATTCACACAGAAGAAACCCACCGTTGAGCTGGTGCTCTTCCTGCTTTAACATCCACCTCCACATTTTAGACTCAGAAGTTACAAAATTCTGCCCAGTAGGGGATCACTGTTTCTTTGGGATTCTGCCAAAGACACAACTGGAGACTGTCAAAAAGTCCCTCAGAATCTCTGGATCGAAGCAAAAAAATTAAGAAGTCAGCAAAGTAACGAAAGATGACAAGTGGAGTTTAACGTTAGTCATCATACTTTGCACTGGTTAATTCTGAAGACATGGTGAAAGGATGCTTTAATTAAAAATCAATTAGACAATAACCTCAGTAATACCATACTTCAATATTATCCTTTTACTGTAATGGCACCGACATTAAACAATTTGAAAGTTATTTTTGCTGCATTACTCATGTCCTCAGGGAACTTAGGCTCAACTTGCAAATTATTTCTGGAATCGCCCCCAGAGCTTTCACAAGTGGAAACATTTCCATTAGTGTTGCTTGTTCAGTTCCTACAGTTCAGGCCTTCCTCAGCTTAGAACTGCTGACTTTTCAACCCTTTCATAGAGCAGGACATCAGGCTCCTGATAAAACAAGGCTTTGTATGTCACTCTGGCTTCTTGCTGCCATTAGCACCAGGGAATGGACATAATCTCAGGGTGAAACATTAGCATATGCTGGCTTCTAAAGACGCAGAAGGCCACATTCATTGAATGGGCTCTTTCTTTTCCCTCCTCTTTGAGGCTGCCAAGCATCGATCAAGTCTTCGAACAGAAGAATAGTTATGCTTTTTGAAAACTGAAAATGCTCTGTTAAATGTCTGTGTGAGTGACTCATCCTGGTCAGGAGCAGCAAAATTCATCCATTCATGTCTCAAACATCAACACGTGATAGCATTCAAAGCCACTGAAATATGTGCTTGCGATGATCACACATCCATTAGTCTGGCTATTATGGGAAAAGGCAAGTAGTAATTTATTTCTACAGAACTGGGTCAGTAATGTATAATATGAGAAAGTGTTTGATGTGTAGCCCTGGGAGCTGTGTTTGTTATTTATACTGCTGGTCGGTCTGAATCTCATTCCCTTTCTGTTTCGCTGTATGAATGATAAATGAATATTGCACATACATTGAGAAGGGAAAGAAAAGTAGCATTCAGATAGCACTTTTACCAGGTTGAACAGGCATCCAGGAACACTTCATATCCAATGAATCATTTTTTAAGTGTAGTCACTGTGGTCTCATGGGCAAATACAGCAACCATTTGCACACAGTGAAACGTCACCAACAATAATAGGATAAATAAAGAGATAATCTGTTCATTTTAGTTTAACATTCACTGAAAAAAATATTCTTCAAAAGACAGCAATTTACATTTTCCTTTCACTACAAACATTTACCTTATCCACTCCATGATTAAATGAACAATTAACATCTCCCATGCTCTAATTTTGCTCTTAATGGATTCCTCATTAACCTTTCCACAAATGTCCTTTATGAGTTCCAAGCCATTTCAAGACTTCCATCCATTGTTCCAATATATAAATTTTGCTAATCAAGAGCGGGAGTGAGTTCAGGATTAGGCCATGCCAAGAGGCAAACCATTTTTTATGCAGTTAAAGTGCACGAAACCTAGAAACCAGGACCAGGTGTAGGCCTTTCAGCTTTTCAAGCCTGCGCTGCCATTCAATATGATCATGGCTGATCCTCTATTCAATGTCATTTCCTGTTTTCTCCCTAAATCCCTTTAAAATCTAACAAACTATTGATCACTTCCTTGAATATATTCAGTGGCTTGGTCTCCACGGCCTACTGTTACAGAGAATTCCACAGGTTCACTCCCCTTTATGTAAAGAAATATTTTCTCATCTCAGTACTAAAAAGCCTAACCCATATCCTGAGACTGTATCCCTGGTTCTGGAATCCCCAACCAGGGGAAACATCCAACTTGCATTGAGTGAATCCAGTCCTTCTAGAATTTCATACATTTCAATCACATCACCTTGCTTCCTTCTCAAATGTAATGAATGCAGGCCCAATTGAAATAACTTCTCATACGACAATCCTGTCATTGCCTTGATGTACTCCCTCAATGGCAAGTATTTCCATTCCTAGGGAGGGAAACCAAGCAGCACGCAGTACTCCAGGCATGATCTCAAAGAGGCCCAGTATGACTGCAGTCAGACATTCTCACTTCTGAACTCAAGTCCACTTGCAATGAAGGACAATAAACCAATAGGTAACACTGACCCAGGAGAGAACTGAGCATGATCTCTGTTTCTGCTGTGATGATGCCAATTTCTCAAGATTTTAATCCCTCATAATAGCTCTGGAAGCTGTCATTATAGCAGCATTCAGCTACAATCATAATGCTTTTGACATTATGCAAGACATTCTATGCCATTACCAGAAAAGATTTACAAGGGTGTTGCCAGGGTTGGAGGATTTGAGCTGTCGGGAGAGGCTGAACAGGCTGGGGCTGTTTTCCTTGGAGCATCGGAGGCTGAGGGGTGACCTTATAGAGGTTTACAAAATTATGAGGGGCATAGATAGGATAAATAGACAAAGTCTTTTCCCTGGGGTCAGGGAGTCCAGAATTAGAGGGCATAGGTTTAGGGTGAGAAGGGAAAGATATAAAAGAGACCTAAGGGGCAACGTTTTCACGCAGAGGGTGGTACGTGTATGGAATGAGCTGCCAGAGGATGTGGTGGAGGCTGGTACAATTGTAACATTTAAGAGACATTTGGATGGGTATATGAGTAGGAAGGGTTTGGAGGGATATGGGCCGGGTGCTGGCAGGTGGGACTAGATTGGGTTGGGATATCTGGTCGACATGGACGGGTTGGACCAAAGGATCTGTTTCCACGCTGTACATCTCTATGACTCTAGCAAGAACACAAGCAGCAGAGGGAGACAGAAGAGAGCTTGCACCCATACCAAACCTATTATTGAAATCGTTCTCGGAGCCGAGACCTGGGATGGAAATTACTCCCAGCTAGGTGGGGGTTCCTGAAATTTCAGGAACTTTGTGTCCAGTATGGGTTTGTGGCTCAATAAATACAAGGAGAACCCTTGGTTTGGAATCCTCTCTTTCTGATTTGTTGACTTTTATGGAGATGAAATGACATAAAGTTAAATAGAGGAAGAGTGTGCGGCTGGGAAAGTACAGCCGGACAGGCAGCATCTGAGGAGCGGGGGAATCGACGTTTCAGACATAAGCTTTTCATCAGGAATGAGGCCTCGATTCCCCTGCTCCTCAGAGGCTGCCTGTCCGGCTGTGCTGTTCCAGCACCACACATTTCGACACTGATCTCCAGCATCTGCAGTCCTCACTTTCTCTTTTTTCTGAAAGTTAAATAGAATTTATAAGACAGAAACTAGGCCATTCAGCCCAACTGATATCTGTCAATGTCCCTGTTCCACGTGACTCTCCTCCTTCCATCCAATCCGATCAAAATAACCTTTTACTCCTTTTTTCTTCATGTGTCAATCCTCTGAATGCATCTATGCTATTCTGCAGTGTTCTGAAGAGGAGTCATACTAGACTCAAAACATTAAGTCTTTTTCTGTCTCCCCAGATACTCAAAACCTATTGAGTTCCTCTCGACTTCTCTGTGATTGTTTCAAATTTCTGACATCTGCAATATTTTGACGTTATGCAAGAGCATCTATGCCATTTGCCACTACCTCTTCCAGCAAGAATGTTTCAAGAACTATAGTCAATCTTCTCTCAAAGTCCAGAATCGTCTCCTGAATTCTTTTTAGTCACTATCTTATATTGGTGGTTTCTAACTGTCGGAGAATTGTCCAATTATGAATAAAGCTTGTAAGCAGGTCTTGTGAAATTAACACACATTGATTTATTTCACGATATTTTGGGAAGAGAACTTGACCACACATAAATACAGAATGAGCACTCTGTACAGATGAGCCTCAGCTCTCTTCCCCGAAGTACAGACACATTCAGTTCTTACAGGGTGATGTTAAATACTGGGCAATACAGTTCTGATTACAGTTGATAGTTTGATATCATTGAAACAGCAAAACAATGCTGCGAGTCCGGCAGTATCAGACAGTTAAACAATGGCAACAGGAGATTCGCTAATCTAAAGGCATTGGTACAGTAATGGGTAATGTCCTGTTCACAATAGTTCAATAGGGCAACGGTTATCCATATTGAGTACCCTGGTGCCATTTAGTCTGCAAGGACATTGTGTTGGCTGGTATCCTGGGGAGATAGAGAGAGCCTTCTGGGCTTCTAGAGGTGCAGTGCCATTGTGAAGTAAAGAATCCCATGAGCTGGTTATTTAGATAATATATTCTTCCAATTAGGCAATGGCTTAGGTCATAGCACTTTTACTGTCAGTTCCTGAGTGTAGCTAATTTGAGGTACCAATGGCATTGTGGGTAGATATGCAGCAGAACAGAATATCCATCCAGCCTCTGAACATTACATCGCTTAGGCAATAAGGAGGTGAATGGCTGAATGGTATTATTACGAGACTATTAATCCAGAATGGGGCAAAAGTGAGGACTGCAGATGCTGGAGATCAGAGTCAAGACCAGAGTGGTGCTGGAACAGCGCAGCAGGTCAGGCAGCATCCGAGGAGCAGGAAAATCAATGTTTCGGGCAAAAGCCCTTCATCAGGAACCTCAGCTGAGTTCAAATCTCACTGTGTTAGATGGTGAAGATTGAATTTGATAAAAATCTGGAATTAAGAATTATGAAATGATTGTTGGAAAATCCCATCTTGTTCACTAAGGGAAAGGAATCTACCATTGTCATGTAATTTGGCCTACAAATGTCTTTTGAAATGAACTAGCAAGCCACTCAGTTCAAGGACAGAAAGAGATGAGCACTAAATAATGGCCAGCCAGAGATACTCAGAGTGAATACAAAAAAAAGACTGCAGGTATTTGCCAAAGACTGTCTAAGCTGGCAGAAAATCTTCAAAAATTATGGAAAACAAGAATATCAGGCCAGGCTCATTGGTAGGTCGGGTAGATGAAAACATACGAACAAGAGTTTGCCAATCAGCCTCAGAATCTACTCCAACATTTATGGTTGATCACCTACCTCCACACCACATTCCTGCATTACCTTACCCTGATATCCCTTACTGTCATTCTTAATTAGAAATCTATCAATCTCAGTCTTGAACTTATTTCATGACTTTCTGAGGTAGAGAATTCCCAATATCTATCATCCTCTGAGTGAGAAGATTTCTCCTCATCTCAGTCCTAAATGGATTGCCTTTTATTCTGAGGCTCTGTTCGTGGTTTTAGACCCTAGAAGCAGGGGAAGCATCCTTTCTGCATGGCTTCAGAGAGTCATAGAGGTATACAGCAAGGAAACAAGCCCTTCGGCCCAATCATCCATGCCGGCCAGGTTTCCTAAATTGAACTATCCCCTTAAACCTTTTATATCCATATACCTGTCCAAATGTCTTTTAAATGTTGTATCTGTACCCACCTCTACCACTTCTTCTGGCAGCTCATTCCATATACACAACATCCTTGGGTCCTTTTCAAATCTTTCCCCTCTCACCTTAAACCTATGCTCTCTAGCCTTGGAAAAGACCTTGGCATATCTGTACCCTTCATGATTTTATGAACATTTATAAGGTCACCCCTCAGCCTCCTACACTTCAGGGAAAACAACCCCAGCCTGTTTATCCTCTCCTTATAACTCAAACCCTCCAGTCTTGGTAACATCCTTGTTAATCGTTTTGCACCTTTTCCAGTCTAATAACTTCCTTCCAATAGCAGAGTAATCAGACTTACAGACAGTACTTGAAATGTAGCCTTACAGTCTTGTACAGGAGAAAATGAGGACTGCAGATGCTGAAGATCAGAATCGAAAAGTGTAGCACTGGAAAAGCACAGCAGATCAGACAGCATCCAAGGAGCAGGAGAATCAACGTTTCAGGCATTCTTGATTAAGGGCTTATGCCTGAAACATCGACTCTCCTGCTCCTCAGATGCTGCCTGTCCGGCTGTGCTTTTCCAGCATTACACTTTTGATAATCTCTTATACAACCACAACAAGACATCCCAACTTCTGTGCTCAATGCTGTGACCGACGAAAGCTAGCATGCCAAATGCTTTCTTCATCACCCTGTGTACCTGTGATGCCACATTCAAGGAAATATGCACCTTCACCCTGAGGTCTCTCTGTTCGATCCCTTTGGCTCTGACTATCCTTTTGACAATTTTGTAATTTTTGACGAGATTGCATCTCATTCTTCTGTATTCCAGCCAAGCCTCC
Organism: Chiloscyllium plagiosum; assembly: GCF_004010195.1. Lineage (NCBI taxonomy): Eukaryota > Metazoa > Chordata > Chondrichthyes > Orectolobiformes > Hemiscylliidae > Chiloscyllium > Chiloscyllium plagiosum. The sequence goes on from NC_057710.1 coordinate 11,123,511, forward strand.
TCAATCTCCGCACATAGGACAGTCTCACCATCCCAGGAATCAGTCTCACGAACCTCCACTGCACTCGCTTGATGGTAAGTATACCCTTCCTCAGGCAAGGGGAGCAGAACTGCACACAATATTCCAGCTGTGGTCTCACCAGAGTTCTATACAATGGAAGGAAGATTTCCTTACTCCTGTACTGAAATCCTCTTGCGGTAAAGGCTGGCACGCTATTTACTTTCTGAATTCTTTGCTGCACCTGCAGGATTTGCAATGACTTAAGATAAGGGACACCCTTGTCCTTTTGGACATGAACGCTTTCCAATCATTCACCATTTGAGCAATACGGAGAACATGTATTTCTCCTGCCAAAGGGGATAACCTCACACCTATGCACATTGTAATCCAATTCCCACTCACTCAGTCTGACTAAATCCTCTTTACCTTGGTCTCACAAGTCACTTCACCAAGAAATTTTGTATCTTTCCCAAACTTGGAAAAACGCAACTGAAACGCATGCCTAAACCAGTGAAATCGATTATATAGATTTTATACAAAGAGAAATTTAGATATAGATCTATTGTCGCGTACATAAAGGTACAGTGAAAAGTATTTTCTAGCGTGTTATATGGAAAGTGTCATCATGATCTGGTACTATCTTGAAACACTGAATATGAAACAAGATTTCACTGCAATAGAGTTCATCTTTCTCTCTTCTTCTTGTTTCTCCTCGTCTGCTGCTCCAGTCACTGCTTGACATCGGCTGGAGTTTCAGAAACAGGCTCCAGGGTCTCTGTAACACACTCCAGGGTCTCTGTAATGGTCTCCAGGATCTCTGTAACAGGCCCCGGGGTCTCTGTAGCAGGCTCCAGAGTCTCTGTAATGGTCTCCAGGATCTCTGCAACAGGCCCCGGGGTCTCTGTAACACACTCCGGGGTCTCTGTAACACACACCGGGGTCTCTGTAACAAGCTCCGGGGTCTCTGTAACAGGCTCCGGGGTCTCTGTAACACACTTCGGGGTCTCTGTAACACACTCCAGGGTCTCTGTAACAGGCTCCGGGGTCTCTGTAACAGGCTCCGGGGTCTCTGTAACAGGCTCCTGGGTCTCTGTAACACACTCCAGGGTCTCTGTAAACACACTCAGGGTCTCATGTAACACAGTCCAGGGTCTCTGTAACAGGCCCCAGGGTCTCTGTAACAGGCTCCAGGGTCTCTGTAACAGGCACCAGCATTACAGCGAAATTGTGTTTGACAAACCTACTGGAGTTTTTGAGGGCATAACTAGTAAAATAGATAAAGGAGAAGCAGTAGATGTGATATATTTGTACTTTGAGAAAACCTTTGAAGAAAAGTCCCACATAAGAGAGGTAGGCCATTTTGGACTGAGATGAAGGGAAATGTCTTCACTCAGAGGGAGGTGAAACTTTGGACTTCTCAGTGCTGTGGAAGTCAAGACACTGAATATTTTAAGGAAACAAAAAAAGAGGTTTCTCGACACTAAAGGCATCAATAGGAATGGAAAGAGCACAGGAGTATAGCGTTAAGAAGGAGGATCAGCCATAATCATGTTAATTTTCTTTTACAGTTGACTCCACTATTTAAGGTTAGGAAAGTAGAATTCAGAAAGAACTTCCATTTCTCTCTTGCCTGTTACAACTGAAGGACATCCCAAAGAACTTTACAATCAATTGCATGTTTATGGAGCTGTAAACATTGACATAACATAGAAGCTAATATCCAATATGCATGCAATAATTTCCCAATAATGGCCAGATAGTCGATTTTAGGGATGCTGACAAAGGGATAAAAACTATACCATGAAGATATGGAGAGCTGATGGATCTTCAGATTGTCATCTGAGCCACGGGGCTGTCTATTCTTTTGTTCCCATTAAAGTCGGTGCGGAGTTTAGAATAATAGGAGTGATCCACTGGAAACATTTAAAATTCGCAGGGACCATAACTGCGTAGTTGTTAAGAAAGTGTTTTGCCAGGCTGAGGAATCCAGAACATCGCAGTCACAGTGGGAGAATATTTTTGGATGGCATTTAGGATCAATTTGTTCATTCAACAGCTGTGAATCTTTGGAAATCTCTTCCTTCCCACTCCACCCTATCCCATAATGTGTGGCTTTACAGTCAATGAGTCTGTTTACGACACGGGTTGATAAGGTGGATGTTGAGGACCCTCTTGTAGGACAGTCTCAAACGAGAGGTCATAGAGTGAAGGGGGGGGGAATAGGTTCAAAATGAAATGGGAGAAACTACTTCTCTCAGAATCTGTGGAACTCACAGCACCAGAGTAGAGAAGTCAACGTTTTGGGTGTAACACGTCTCCATCTCCTGATGCTATCTGGCTTGCTGTGTTCTTCCAGCCTCAGGCTTGTCTACCTTGGAATCCAGCATCTGCAATTTTTTTGTCTCTAACCAGACCTCAGTGGAGACAGAATCAATCGTCAGATACAGGAAAGAAATAGATTTATTTCTGATGAAAAGCGCTATAAAGGGTTTTGGGGAGTAGGCAGTAAAGTGGAGTTGAGAGCAAGATAAGATCAGAGATGGCGCAATAAATGGCAGAATGGGCTTGAAGGGTTGAATTGCCTACTTCCTTCCCTAATTCCTAGGGAACTAACGAAATGAGGGATATGGGGATGTTTGGGAAGATGGATTTAAAATGGTAGATCATTCTTGATCTTGTTGATTGGCAGTGCAGGCTTCAAGGGTCAAATCCTGCTCCTATATTTTGCCTTGGCAAGATTGATAAAGTCATTCCACAAAATAAAGAGTGCTCTAACTTTAGTCCAAGACCACACAATACTTGAATGTTCTGTTGTAAACGTGACAGATGGGGTGGGGCGGGGGGAGGCGTTATAGGTGGTAGGGCATCAGAATCATAAAAACACTTCAACAAAGAATAGGTTAGCTTTCTTGTCTTCTACTTAGACTAGGTCCTCAGATCAGAAATGAAAAAGACATTTACTTCTTAAAAGCTTTATTCAGCACTCGGGATTGAAGTGCAATTTGAGGCGAGCTGAAAGTGAACTGGTATAGAAATCATTTGACAGCTGACCCCTAGCCTCAGGGATCAAGGGAACCCAAAATCAGGCAGTTTCTTCAAAACAATGCACACCTCGAAGGTGAAGAGCCTTGACTGAAATGAACAGTTGGGGGTAAGCAGTAATCGAGCTGTTGCTGAGTAGGAGTGCTTCAAAAATCTGTGGAATGTACATGGCAACCAAGGCTAGAGCACTCTAGTGGAAACTAGAACCACTTGGAGTACAACAAGCAGAAACTGACAGAATAAACCCTTGTACAATTCCAGACTGAGTGTTTGTAATACCAGACAGGCAGATCAGACCATCGCTCTTCATGTCGACTCATGCTACAGCATAACTTGAACTGAATCAGCAATTGGACACTATGCAGAGACTGTGCCAAGATTAACAATGGGGAGTGGGTGCTCGGATTAACTGGGAGGAAGAAGTTGCCAGGATTAGCTGTGAGGGAGAGGGTGCCAGGATTAACTGTGTTAAAGAGGTCGCCAACATTAACTGTTAAAAATGAGGCTAAAATTAAGAGGAAAGATGTCAGATTAATCCTGGTCACAAATTGCTAAGTCTTAATTCACAATTAATTTTGCTTTTAATGGTTCTTTGCAATAAAGCAGCAGAGAATTTAAAACATCTGCATTTTCCAGGGCAACTATATAAATCAGCTATGATCGAATGGCAGAGCAGACATGATGGACCGAATAGCCTAATTCTGCTCCGGTATCTCATGGTCTCATGCTCCTCACCCTCTTACCCTCTCCTGGGTGAGAGTGTGAGGAGGATACAGAGAAGCTTCAGTGTGATTTGGACAATTGGAGTGAGTAGGCAAATGTATGGCATCATGTTGATAAATATGAGGCTATCGACTTTGGTTGCAAAACAGGGAGGTAGGCTATTATCTGAATGGTGATAGATTGGGAAAGGAGGAGGCGCAATGAGACCTCAGTGTCCTTATACACCAGTCACTCAACATGAGCATGCAGATGAAGGCAATCTTTGAAGGCAAATGGTATGTTGGCCTTCATAGTGAAAGGATTTGAGCACAAGTTCAGGAATCTCCTGCAACTGTACAGACCCTTGATGAGATCACACCCCAGAGTATTGTGCGCATTTTGGTCTCCTTATCTGAGAAAGGATGCTCTGGTGATGGAGGGAGTGCTACAAAGGGTCATCATGTTGATTCCTGAGATGACAGGATTAAGACTAAATTCACTAGAGTTTAGAAGAAAGAGGGAGGATCACATAGAAACATATAAAATCCCAACAGGACTGGACAGAATAAACACTGGATGCTCCCGATGACCAGGGAGTGCACAAATAGGGCTCTAATGACACAAGGTGTGCCATTTAGGACTGAGATGAGGAGAAATGTCTTCACCCAGAGAGTGGTGAACCTGTGGAATTCTCTGCCACAGTGAATGATTGGGAACAAAACATTGTATGTTTTCAAAAGGTCTTAGGGCTAAAGAGATCATAGAATATGAGGCAAAAGAGGGAGTAGGGACTAAGTTGCATGATCACCTTTTGTCTTGCTCACTCATAGAATGTGGGCATAGCTGGCTGGGCCAGATATATTGCCCATTCCTAGTTGTCCTAGATGGTGTGCTGACTCCTTGAACAGCAGCCCTTCCAACCTAGTCACCTCTCGAAACCAGAGGTCCTCGTGGAGATGACTAGGCCAGGAGATTACCACATCAGGCCAGGAGACCACCACACCAGGCAGGGAGACCACCAGACCAAGCCAGGAGACTATCACATCAGGCAGAGAGACCACCACATCAGGCCAGGAGACCACCACACTGGACAGGGAGACCACCACATCAGGCCAGGAGACCACTACACCAGACAGGCAGACCACCACACCAGGCTGCGACACCACCACACTCGGCTGAGAGACTGCCACACCAGGCCAAGAGGATGTCGAAATGTGTGGCGCTGGAAAAGCTGAAGATGTTCTCCTCCTCCCTTTTCCAAGGATCCCCACCTTAAAGATGTTGTCCTCCTCCATCCACAACAGTGCCACACTTTTCGACTCTGATTTCCAGCATCTATAGTCCTCAATCTCTCCAGGCCAAGAGGATGCCTTGCCAGGTCCTCGCTGAGGCCAGGGGGTTGGGGTTTGAGTCCAAGCTGACACCAGGAGTTCAGGACATTGCCAAGAAGAAAGAAGACAGAGAAAAAAAAATCACAAAAGAGAAAAAAAAAGGAAGACAAAAAGACTGGGTGGCCAATCTCTGGCTGAAGCATCCTACTCCATTGGAAAAAGATATAAGGTGATGGAACAAGCAAAATGGGCTGATTGGCTTCCTCCTGTGCTCATAACAATTTTGTGATGCTGTTAAACTGGAACAGCTGAGTAAGGCTGCAGCTGCTTCTGGTGCTGCCAACGTTAGACAGGGAAGTACCAAGATGTTCCAGACGCAAGGTCAATTCTTGTGTTGGCAGATGTGTTGATCACAAATGCTCCCTCGGCTGAATCACTTCAATAAACGTGTGTTCGATTTTTGGGCTTTTCAACTGTGAAGGAGGCACCTATTATTAGATAACAAATACTTGAGGCTTGATTCCAAATTTAATCAAGCCCTAAGGAGGTCTAATCAGAGAAATTGCTCTTTTTTTTATCAATTTTTTTCAAGAAAACAAACATTAAATAAAAACAAATCCCAGGCTGTAACTGGAGTTGGCAAATAGCTAATAATTATCAAATCATAACATGAGATGTTCCAAAACCTTGACAGAAATTGTGCAATTTCTTTTCAGTCGCATAAAAACACTAAGCTGTCTCAATTTAGCATTGTCCAACCTCTCCACCCCCACCCCCTCTTCGGCCTATCACCTCACCTTAACCTCCTTCCACCTATCGCATTCCCAACGCCCCTCCCCTAAGTCCCTCCTCCCTACCTTTTAATTTAGCCCGCTTGGCACACCTTCCTCATTCCTGAAGAAGGGCTTATGCCCGAAACGTCGATTCTCCTGCTTCTTGGATGCTGCCTGACCTGCTGCGCTTTTCCAGCAACACATTCTTCTGCTCAATTTAGCATTGCCAGAGTAGAATAGATAATCCAGAAATGGCCAGCTGCCACATCAAGTTTCACATTCGTAATTGAGAATATTATGATAGTCATAGAGCTATACAGCACGGAAACAGACCTTTCAGTCTGACTTGCCCATGCTAACCAGATATCCTAATCTAATCTAGTCCCATTTATTAGCATTTGGCTCATATCCCTCTAAACCTTTCCTATTCATACCCATCCAGGTGCCTTTTAAATGTTGTAATTGTACCAGCCTCCACCACTTCCTCTGGTAGCTCATTCTATATATATATATACTACATCTCTGTGTAAAAAGGTTAGAGTCCGTTTTATATTTTATAAACATCTGTAAGGTCACCCCTCGGCCTCTAATGCTCCAGGGAAAAAAAGACGCACTCTATTTACTTCTCCCTTGAGCTCAAACCCTCCAATCCTGGCAACATCCTTGTCAATCTTTTCTGCACCCTCTCAACTTTGACAAGTTATTTCCTATAGCAGGGAGACCAGTTGAAGAGTAGATGTTTCATTATACAGATAGATTCCCACTGTACAATTGAGCCAGAGACCCGGGTTCAATTCCCGCCTCAGGCGACTCTCTGTGTGGAGTTTGCACATTCTCCCCGTGTCTGCGTGGGTTTCCTCCGGGTGCTCCAGTTTCCTCCCACAATCCAAAAATGTGCAGGGGTTAGGTGAATTGGCCATGCTAAATTGCCCGTAGTGTTAGGAAAAGGGGTAAATGTAGGAGAATAGGTCTGGGTGGGTTACGCTTCGGCGGGTCGGTGTGGACTTGTTGGGCCGAAGGGCCTGTTTCCACACTGTAAGTAATCTAATCTAATCTAAAATGTACAGCACAATATGAGAGGAAGAGAACGTTCCTTGTTCTTCTCAGATTCTGTGGTTTTTCTTGACCCTTTCACACTGGCTAACATTCCTTCAACTCAACAGCTTGTAGTTTCACCATATCTTTCTCTTTATCTTCCATCAATCAAACCTACCATCTGTGGCATTATATAGAAGATAGAAGATAGAACATTGAACAATACAGTGCAGAACAGGCCTTTTGGCCCTCAAGTTTGTGCCGACCTGTGAACTAATCTAAGCCCATTCCCCTACACTATCCCATCATCATCCATGTGCTTATCCAAGGATTGTTTAAATGTCGCTAATGTGGCTGAATTAACTACATTCCACGCCCTTACCACTCTCTGAGTAAAGAACCTGACTCTGACATCTGTCTTAAATCTATCACTCCTCTATTTGTAGTTGTGCCCCCTCATACAAGCCAATGACATCATCCTAGGAAAATAACTCTCACTGTCCACCCTATCTAATCCTCTGATCATCTTGTGTGTCTCTATCAAATTCCCTCTTAGTCTTCTTCTCTCCAATGAGAACAGACCCAAGTCTCTCAGCCTTTCCTCATAAGACCTTCCCTCCAGACCAGGCAACATCCTGGTAAACCTCTTCTGCACCTTTTCCAATGCTTCCACATCCTTCCTGAAATGGGGCGACCAGAACTGTACACAATATTCCAAGTGTGGCCGCACTAGCATTTTGTATAGTTACAGTATGATTTTACAGCTCTGGAACTCAATCCTTCTATCAATGAAACCTAACACACTGTATGCCTTCACAACAGCACTATCAACCTGGGTAGCAACCTCCAGGGATCTATGTACATGGACTCCAAGATCCCTCTGCACATCCACACTACCAAGAATCTTTCCATTGACCCAGTATTCTGTCTTCCTGTTATTCTTCCCAAAGTGCATCATCTCACATTTAGCTGCATTGAACTCCATTTGTCACCTCTCAGCCCAATTCTGCAGTTTATCCAAGTCCCCCTGCAACCTGCAACGTTCTTCCACACGTCCACTCTCCACTGACTTTAGTGTCATCTACAAATTTACTAATCCATCCACCTATGCCTGCGTCTAAGTCATTTATAAAAATGACAAACAGCAGTGATCCTGAAACAGATCCTTGTGGCACACCACTAGCAACCGACTGCGGGCTGAATACTTTCCACCAACCACCACTTACAGAAAGCCAGTTCCTAATCAGAACTGCTAAATCACTCTCAATCCTATGCCTCTGCATTTTCTCCAACAGCCGACATATGGAACCTTATTAAAGGCTTTACTGAAGTCCACATATACCACGTCAACTGCCCTACCCTCATCCACATGCTTGGTCATCTTCTCAAAACATTCAATAAGGTTTGTGAGACATGACCTTCCCTTGACAACACCTTGTTGACTGTCTGAAATCAAATTGTTGCTTGCTAGATGATTATAAATCCTATCTTTTAAAATCCATTCCACTACTTTTCCTCCAACAGACATAAGGCTCACTGGTCTATAATTATCTGGGTCATCTCTACTATCCTTCTTGAACAAGCAAAACATTTGCAATCCTCCAGTCCTCTGATACTAAACCTGTAGAGAATGTTGACTCAACGATCAAGGCCAATATATAGGACATATCTTTTTTTGAAAATTGAATATGGATGTACAGTCAGTTTGTACCCAGATGCAGAAGAGTGATCATATTTAGATGTTTCTCATCTCTGGCCAGGCTGCAACACTCCAAATGGTATGTGGTATATCACATCATCCTGAGGAACTGTTCTCAATGGCACCACTAGCAACCTCCTCTGTCTTCTTCCTTTCCAGCTGGGCCATTGGAATTCCTTAGTGTGAGTCTATTAAACACTGAGGAGATGGTTTGCCTCATGTTGATCAGGCATTATTCCCAAGGATTGAAGTCCAAAAGCTCAATCGACTCACTCTAGAGGCTACGATGATCTTTTTGAAGAACATATTTTCCATGCATGGATATATTTGTCTTTGACCATGGACCACAATGTAGCAACAACTGTTTCCAGTACCTCATAACCTACTATGTACTTGTTCTCATTATTAGTTCACGCGGCACCTTCAAAAGGATACGTGCCGCTGAAAATGTCCTGACAAAGAATGATGAAAATCAAGCCCTACCCAATTATCACTACAAGATGATTTTAACACCCTTCGAAGTACCGAAGGCTGAAAAGCCAACCTCCCTCCCTTTCCCAGGCATGAATGCCAAGTCTTGTGGTGCACAGCCATGAGAAAGCACAACAGAAACAGGAATGTTATTGGGCAGACCAAGGTCATCCTTCAACCAGAGATGCAAGGTGTTGAAAGATGGAGCCCAGATGTGCCTCAGAGAGCAGCAGCAAAAGCGCACCATGATTTCAAGGCTCCAACGACCTTGTCGGCACACCAGACAGCATTGCTCAAACAGACATGACTTGATTTCACTGGGGAGTTAGCCAATGGCTGATGGGCAGGATACCCTGAGCCTCCGGAGGCATTTGTAATAAAGCAGTCACTCATGACCAACACAAGAGCTGAGGACTCTCAGAGAAACAGTTTGGCATTCAACGACCCTCCTCAGACTCCGATGGAACTGTACACATGTTCAGGGAGATTGGTGAAACCTAAATTTTCCCTGTAAAGCACAGAGACTCTGGTGGGCAAGAAGGGGTGCGGAGGTTTTGAGGATAAAACATTGTGGAGAGGTGTGGAGTAAAGTGTTAACTATACATTTGCACTGAGCAAGATTTCTGAGCAGGAAAGTGGGGTGAAAATGGGGTTGAGGGCTCTCAGATCAACCATGATCTTGCTGAATTGCCAAGATGTGTCGATGGGCTGAAGGGCCTACCTCTGCATTTTATGACCTTAAGGAGCATGTGCAGAAGGAGCTACATTGTAATGACTAAGTCTGGAAGCTATAGGAGACCAGAGATGGCCTCTCTTGCCATATCTCCCATATTATTCCGTTCAGTAAAGTCCTCTGAGTGTAGACCTCATCTTATCGCAGTAAAGTAGAATTCCGCATGAGAAGGCACTTCCACGTTTTTAACGATCTGAAAAGTGTTTTGCAGCCAACAATAGGCAGTAGGCAGTGGATAACTTGTGCTGAAAATGTGTTGCTGGAAAAGCACAGCAGGTCAGGCAGCATCCAAGGAACAGGAGAATCGACGTTTTGGGCATGAGCCCTTCTTCAGGAGCCCTTCCTGAAGAAGGGCTTATGCCCGAAATGTCGATTCTCCTGTTCCTTGGATGCTGCCTGACCTGCTGTGCTTTTCCAGCAACACATTTTCAGCTCTGATCTCCAGCATCTGCAGACCTCACTTTCTCCTCCAGTGGATAACTTGTGCACTGTAAAGCTCACAATTCAATGTAATAAATGTGTGCTCAAAGCAAATGCTGCAGAAACTCAGCCGGTCTGGCAGCATCAATGACGGCAGAGTTAATGTTTTGAGTCCAGTATGACTCTTCTTCTAAGTCAGACTGGACTCTGAACATTAACTCGGTTCCTCTCTCCACAGATGCTGCCAGATTTAGATAAATGGGATGCGGTTTCTGTTCAGGGACAGATTTTGTCCCTGCTCCACCTTAAGGGACACCATGAGATTTCTTTTTCATATCAAGCTCCCATCTTAACAGCCCATCGAAAAGACCAAGCTCTCTGAAAATGCACACTGGAACTGACAGAAACCGGAAGAGTGAAGATAATGTGATAATTAATAGTTGTGCAATTGAAGACTGACTGCTCTGTCATCCGCTTGCAAACAACTCTGTAATTGTCTTTCTCTGTGTCAAACATGAGACCATTAAAACAATCGTATCAAACCTCAGTACTGCAATTTTGCTGATGCTCCTCAAGATCCCTTTACATATTAACCCATCCAACCCATGAGAACATGCACTAAATCTCAAGATCTTGTGTAAACGGTGACAAATCTCCAGGGACCCCCTTTAAAAGTGGGCACACTTATGGGGACTCAGTTATTTATGGCACAGTTTGGGGAAACTTTAGCACTAATTACACATTCCCAGGGACCACCGAACTGTACTGAGACACTCCTGGACTACATGGAGAAAGTAAGGACTGCAGATGCTGGAGATCAGAGCTGAAAATGTGTTGCTGGAAAAGCGCAGCAGGTCAGGCAGCATCCAAGGAACAGGAGAATCAATGTTTCGGGCATAAGCCCTTCTTCATGAATTCCTGATTCTCCTGTTCCTTTCACTCCTGGACTACATGTCCATGTTAATAAATTCCGCACACCATGTCCATACTGACTAAGGGGATGGGGCTCTGACTGAGACAGACGTCAAGCCTGTCACTTCACCCTGCCCTAGTGAGTAACTTAGCTTGACATAGTTTGGCAGGTCATTACCAAGAGGCCTACTTTTGGAGACACAACAGAAGTTCTAAAGGAAGAATTCCATTATCCGAATTATGGACTGGGATAGTCCACGTTGTTGTAAGAAGGAGTCCCAAAAATACTCTCGGAATTCTTTCTTATGGCTACCTTTTCCCAGTCCTCATGACAACTGAAAACAGTCATGATTAATTAACCTTTGGTTTAGATGTTTCCATTATCGCCTGATTTATTCTCCAACGATAATGTGTCGGGTTCCAACTACAAGAACCACTTTAGTCACCCTATTCCCCAAAACCAGATCCAGTGATATCTCCATTAGTACTGGGTCAGAAATACACTGGTCTGGAAAGTTCTTCTGGACACACTTCTATTATTATTACTATCCCAGTCCATTAGGATAACTGAAGTCCTCCTATAGAACTTCTGTTCTGTCTCCAAAAGTGTGCCCTTTAAACTCTGGCAAGTTGCCAGTGTTACTCACTATGGTAGGGTGAGGATACAGGCTTGTCTCACTCAGAACCCCACTCCCATAGTAACAATAACATTATTTTTACAGCTCCCTGGAATTTCCTGACAAATCTGCATTTCTGGGATCTTCTTCACTAGTTGGTGACCTGGAAGATACAGAGCTGGAAATGTGTTGCTGGAAAAGCGCAGCAGGTCAGGCAGCATCCAGCTGCCTGACCTGCTGCGCTTTTCCAGCAACACATTTCCAGCTCTGATCTCCAGCATCTGCAGACCTCACTTTCTCCTCCGACCTGGAAGATACACCCAATCATATTTTGCCTGTGTTTGTTTAAAACACACTGATTTGTGTGAGAGTTGTTTGATTCTACACAATACGGATGCTTTCTGTCATGGTCAATTAGGCCTAATTCAGGAATTATGTTTTCTAATTAGAAAGTGTCAGGAATGCAGTGAGCTGCTCATGATTCAGCCTTCTGATGCTTGCAATACCGCGAGGAACAATAATCAGATCACAGAGCTGGCTCCTGTTTCAGAAGCTCGAAGAAATGCTTTTCAAACAGACCCTCAAATAGTTGTAAAACAAAACGGCTGACTAATTTTAAAAAGAAAGGCCATATGCTGCACCATTTCAGGCAACCACAGAATCTGTGAATTAACTTTTGTGAGTCAGCCTTGTTTTATTTTGATGTGTTTTGAGAAGGTTGCAAGTTCCACAAGGCAATTTTCTGTCCTCTGTTTAGTCAACAGATTAGAAGTTGTTGTCCTGGAAGAATGCTTCGTGGGATGACAGAGAGAGTCTGTGTGACTCACCCTTTGTCACCGCTGCTCTGCAAGTGGCTTGACTAATGTCCGAGGTGCTGGTTCACTATCGGAGAGATCCAGCCCAAAGAGAGGAGCTAAAACCAGAGGGTGGTGAGAAGGTGCATCTCACTACCCCAGCATGACTGGAGTACAACAGAAGTATGAGGGAGTGAGGAATGGAAGGATATGTCTAAAATAGACTGCACTAATAATCGTGTTAAGGACAGAGAGGGGAAAGAGTTTCTAAAGTATATTCAAGAGTACGTTCTACATACAACTTCCAATCCAGCAAGAAAACATGGCACTGTTGCACCTCATTCTGGGGATTGAGGTGATTGTGAGCAGTCAGTAGTCGCAATATCATACATAGAACATAGAACATAGAACTTAAAAGAATACAGCGCAGTACAGGCCCTTCGGCCCTCGATGTTGCACCGATCCAAGCCCACCTAACCTACACTAGCCCACTATCCTCCATATGCCAATCCAATGTCCGCTTAAATGCCCATAATGAGGGAGAGTCCACCACTGCTACTGGCAGGGCATTCCATGAACTCATGACTCGCTGAGTAAAGAACCTACCCCTAACATCTGTCCTATACCTACCCCCCCTTAATTTAAAGCTATGCCCCCTTGTAATAGCTGACTCCATACGTGGAAAAAGATTCTCACTGTCGACCCTATCAAAACCCCTAATCATCTTATACACCTCTATCAAGTCACCCCTAAACCTTCTTTCCTCCAATGAAAACAACCCCAAGTGCCTCAGCCTGTCCTCATATGTTCTTTCTACCATACCAGGAAACATACTGGTAAACCTCCTCTGCACCCGTTCCAGTGCCTCCACAACCTTCCTATAGTATGGCGACCAAAACTGCACACAATACTCCAGATGCAGCCGCACCAGAGTCTTATACAACTGCAACATGACCTCAGTACTCCAGAACTCAATTCCTCTACCAATAAAAGCCAGTACGCCATATGCCTTCTTCACCGCACGTAGTGAGGAAAAGGGAGGCTTGGATTTGTGAATAGTTGTTGTTTAGTCTGCACTGTATAAGTTCGGAAACTAAATTGTTACTTGTCTTGAAATACTGGAATGTAGGAGTTCTCTGCCGCTCATGTTTCATCAGATTAAGAGACGAAGCG
>NC_057710.1:11139789-11157440 GCF_004010195.1 Chiloscyllium plagiosum
CAAGGATACTGGTGCCCCTTAGGTTCAGGTGTAGACCATCCTGTTTATAGAGGTCCCACCTTTCCCAGAAAGAACCCCAGTTATCCAAATACCGGCATCCCTCCCTCCTGCACCATCCCTGTAGCCACGCATTTAACTGTTCTCTCTCCCTATTCCTCGTCTCTCTATCACGTGGCACGGGTAACAAACCAGAGACAACAACACTGTTTGTTCTAACTCTGAGCTTCCAACCTAGCTCCCTGAAAGCCTGCCTAACATCCTCAGCGCTCCTCCTTCCTATGTCATTGGTGCCAATGTGGACCACGACTTCGGGCTGCTCCCCCTCCCCCTTAAGGACCCGGAAAACACGATCAGAGACATCACGTACCCTTGCACCTGGGAGGCAACATACCAAACGTGAGTCTCTCTCGTTCCCACAAAACCGCCTATCTGTGCCCCGAACTATCGAGTCCCCAATTACTATTGCTCTGCTCTTCTCCGCCCTTCCCTGCTGAGTAACGGGGACAGGCTCCGTGCCAGAGGCCTGAGCCCCATTACTAACCCCTGGTAAGTCGTCCCCCCCACAAGTATCCAAAACGGTATACTTGTTCTTGAGGGGAACGGCCGCAGGGGGTCCCTGCACTGGTTGCTTCCTCCCAGTCCCCCTCACTGTCACCCATCTATCTGCCATCTTTGGAGTTACTACTTCCCTGAAGCTCCGATCTATGACCCCCTCTGCCTCCTGAATGATCCTAAGTTCATCCAACTCCAGCTCCAGTTCCCTAGCACGGTCTTGGAGGAGGTGGAGATGGGTGCACTTCCTGCAAGTGTAATCAGCAGGGACGACCATGGCATCCCTCACCTCAAACATGTTGCAAGAGGAACATTGCACTGCCTTCACTGCCATCCCTTTGAAAGTAACCTTTTATAAAAAAAACTGGGTCTAAAGAATACAACAAGCAAAATGCAGCACTTACCTACTTACCACAACGGGTCTTATTATTTAGGTTAGAGGAGGAGGGAGGGTGGGAGACACTACCTCTGCAGTGCCTCGGGTTCTTCTCCTGCGTGCTTTTAAAGGGAAACAAAAACCTACCCGGCTGCCCCTCCGGTCTTCGTCACTTCCCCCTGCTGCTCCCGCTCTTTCTGTGAAGAGAGAAAAAAACACCGCTGCCCGCTACCGGTAAGTAATTTTAAAATAAACTGTCTTACCTTAGCTGCTGCTACAGTGTGGAAACAGGCCCTTCGGCCCAACCAGTTCACACCGACCCTCCGAAGAGTAAACCACCCAGACCCATTTCCCTCTGACTAATGTACCTAACACTATGGGCAATTTAGCATGGCCAGTTCACCTAACCTGCACACCTTTGGAGTGTGGGAGGAAACCGGAGCACCCGGAGGAAACAGATGCAGACACGAGGAGAATGTGCAAACTCCACACAGACAGTTGTCCAAGGCTGGAATCGAACCTGGGACCCTGGTGCTGTGAGGCAGCAGTGCCAACCACTGAGCCACCATGCTGCCCCATTAACAACGGAAAAGGACAAAGGAGCAATCCCCAGTAAAACAATAATTGGGGGAAAGTCAATTTCAGTGAGGTGAGATCAGTTTGGGACATGTAATGCAGCCTTTAAAGAGATGCCTTTAAAAAAAGAGAAAACTTAGGCACAGTCGAGGTATGACAGGAGGTGTATGTGAAGCAACAATACTGGCATTGAATGGGTGTGCGAAATGGCCTTTCTTTTGTTGCAATTTTTAAATAATGCTGTGAACTTCATTCTCTACCCATCAATTCTCTTGGGTCTATCTGGTCACTGTCACCTCCCTATCTTTTATCTTAGCCTGCTGGACAAACTTTCCTCATTCCTGAAGAAGGGCTAATGCCCGAAACGTCGATTCTCCTGTTCCCTAGATGCTGCCTGACCTGCTGCGCTTCTCCAGCAACACATTTCCATCTCTGATCTCCAGCATCTGCAGACCTCATTTTCTCTTCAGTGGCAGAACCCAACCATTTATAATCTTAAGGTTCTATCTGACCTGGAATGAGCTTCTAATGACATAACATAGAACATAGAATATTACAGCGCAGCACAGGTCCTTCGGCCCTTGATGTTGGTCCTATCTGTGGAACCAATCTGAAGCCCATCTATCCTACACTGTTCCATTTTCATCCATATCCAATGACCATTTAAATGCCCTTAAAGTTGGTGAGTCTACTACTGTTGCAGGCAGTGCATTCCAAGCCCCTACTACTCTCTGAATAAAGAAACTACCTCTGACATCTGTCCTACATTTGTCACCCCTCAAATTAAAGCTACGTCCTTTCATGCTAGCTATCACATCTCTCCACCCGATCTAACCCACTGATTATTTATTATGTCATAAATAAGTCACCTCTCAACCTTCTTCTCTCTAAAAATAACAGCCTCAAGTCCCTCAGCCCTTCCTCATAAGACCTTCCTTCCATACCAGGCAACAGCCTAGTAAATCTCCTCTGCACCCTTTCCAAAGCTTTCACATTCTTCCTATAATATGGTGACCAGAACTGTACACAGTACTCCAAGTGCAGCCGCAATAGTGTTTTGCACAGCTGCAGCATGATCTCATGGCTCCGAAACTCAGTCCCTCTACCAATAAAAGTTAACACAACTTCTTAACAACCCTATCAACATGGGTGGCAACTTTCAGGGATCTATGTACATGAACACCTAGATCTCTCTTCTCATCTACACTACCAAGAAAATTACCATTAGCCCAATACTTTTTCTTCCTGTTGCACCTTCCAAAGTGAATCACCTCACACTTTTCCCCATTAAACTCCACTTTCCAGTTCTGCAGCTTATCCATGTCCTTCTGTAACCTGCAACATCCTTCAGCTCTATCCACAACTCCACCGACCTTAATGACATCCGTATATTTACTAACCCATCCTTCTACACCCTCATCAAGGTCATTTATAAAAATGACAAATAGCAGGGGCCCCAAAACAGATCCTTGTGGTACGCCATTAGTAACGGAACTCCAGGGTGAACATTTCCCATCAACCACCACCCTCTGTCTTCTTTCAGCTAGCCAACTTCTAATCCAAATTGCAAAATCACCCTCAATCCCAGGCCTCCGTACTTTGTGCAATAGCCTACAGTGGGGAACCTTATCAAGTGCCTTACTGAAATCCATATACACCACATCAATCCACATTTTACCCTCAATCATCTGTTTGGTCACCATCTCGAAGAATTCAATAAGGTTCTTGAGACACAATCTACCCTTCCCAAAAGCATGTTGACTATCCTAATCAACTTATTCCTCTCTAGATGATTATAAATCCTATCTCTTCTAAACTTTTCCAGCACTTTATCCACAACCAAAGTAATGCTCACTGGTCTATAATTTCCAGGGTTGTCCCTACTCCCCTTTTTGAACAAGAGAACAAATTTGCTATCCTCCAGTCTTCTGGCACAATTCCTGTTGACTTTGACGACATAAAGATCAAAGCCAAAGGCTCGGCAATCTCGTCCCTGGCTTCCCAGAGAATCGAGGACAAATCTCATCCAGCCCAGGGAACTTATCTATCTTCACACTTTCCTGAATTGCTGACACCACCTCCTTACGAACGTCAATCCTGACTAATCTAGTTCCTCTATCTCAGTATTCTCCTCGACAACATTGTCTTTTCCAGTGTGATTACTGTCCAAAAATATTCATTTTGCGCTTCCCCTATCTCCTCTGACTCCACGCACAACTTCTCACTACTGGCCTTAATTTGCCCAAATCTTTCTCTAAGCATTTTTTTATTCCTGATATACTTTTAGAAAGCTTTAGGGTTTTTCTTGATCCTACTTGCCAACGACTTCTCATGTCCCCTCCTGGCTCTTCTTAGCTCTCTCTTTAGATCTTTCCTGGCTAACTTGTAACTCTGAAGTGCACTAACTGAGCCTTCATGTCTCATCCTAACATAAGCAATCCTCTTCCTCTTAGAACACAGAACATGGAACATACAAAAGTACAGCACAGAAGGCCCTTTGGCCCACAATGTTGTTCCGAGGATCGATCCTAATGAAAAATAAAATAACCTAACCTACCCACCCTCAATTCACTGCTATCCATGTGCATGTCCAGCAGTCGCTTAAATGTCCCTAATGACTCTGTTTCCACCACCACCACTGGCAATGCATTCCATATATTCACAACTCTCTACGTAAAGAATCTTCTTCTGACATCTCCTCTATACCTTTCTCCTAATATCTTAAAACTATGACCCTTCATGCCAGTTAATCTGCCCTGGGGAAAAGTCTCTGGCTATTGACTCTATCTATGCCCCTCATTATCTTGTATACCTCGATCAGGTCACCTCTCTTTCTCCTTCTCTCCAGAAAGAAAAGTCCGAGCTTAGTCAACCTCTTTTTGTAAGACAAGCCCTCCTAATCCTTCTTGCCAAGCTTTTATCGTGCCCCCTCCTGGCTCTCCTCAGTCCATTTCTGAGCTCCTTTCTAGCAAGCCTGTAATCCTCTAAAGCTGTGCTAGATCCTTGCTTCCTCCACCTTACATAAGCTGCCTTCTTCCTTTTGACGAGAAGCTCCTTTGTTCTCGTCATCCAAAGTTCCTTAATCTTACCCCTTGACAAGAAATTCAACTTTTTTAGTAAACCATGGCTCCCTTGCTTGACTACGTCCTCCCTGACTGACAGGTACATACTTATCAAGGAAATGCAATAACGGTCCTTCAGTGACTTTTGCCTCTGGAACACAAGCACCTCACTCCTTGTCTCAGCCTTGACACTGTTACTAAAGTGCAATCGTGCCTACTTTCTTGCTGAATGATGTTCTGGCCAATAATTAATTCCCTATCAACTTCACAAACCAGAGTAACTGGTCATTCACACATTGCTGTTTTTTAGTCAGAACTTGATGGTCTCAATTTGGCTCCTACACTTCCCACTTTACAAAAGACTTTAATACATTCTTGAATTGGCTGTCGAGAGCTGTGAGGTGTCTGGTGATGAAGGAAAGTGCTTGAAAAATGCCGGTCATTGTTTTCTCATCTTTGAAGACATTCCTTAGAATCTACCTTTCTGGCCAAGCTTTTAGTCCCTTATTTTAATATCTCTTTACTGCCAGCCAACTGTGTTTGATTACAGCGCTGTAGAAACTCTTGGGTCATTTTCTTTTCAAGGTAGTTTCTGAAAGTAAGTTGTTGTTGCAGCAGTGCACAGGCCAGCCCAGTGGCAGAACATTGAAGGGACTAGGGATTGGTAAGAGTGATAGTTTATTCTCTGAGTCCTTGGCAGAGCAGAATATCACAATATTCTTGTCATTCTGTTGAGACCCGAAGCCTGCATGAAGAGCTGAGCAGACGAATTCACAACTGGGACTGGGATGGCAGTTTCCTGATGAAGGGCTTTTGCCCCAAACGTCGATTTTTCTGCTTCTCAGGTGCTGCCTGACCTGCTGTGCTTTTTCAGCACAACGCTTTTGACTCTAACCTCCAGTATATGCAGTATTCACTTTTGCCTGCCAGTTTTATCACTGAGTCCTTTGTCTTGTATTGCAAAATTACAAGATAAGTCGAGTAGAGGGAAATTGAGTAGCTTCCATTTCTCCACCTGGTCAATGATCTGGTGTTCAATGTCCCTGGGTGAGCCAGTGGTTGATGAGGGGAGGGGGTCTTCCTTTCTTTGCAGAGAACCTATGAAAAGACTCAACTTAGAGGCCCCCATCACCTACCCCAGATGAAAACATGATACCTAGCATTGGAATGAGACCTGAGAGGCAACTCTGGACCTTCCTATCCTAACACAACATTGGAATCACCCATATATCTACCAATGGCTGAGAACAATGCCATCAGTGTAAAACGCAGATATGGAACATGCTGATGATTGAGACTTGGGAGACATCAAAGTTGGGACAATAAGAATCGGAGATGAAAGATTGCATAACAATCTGCCACTCTATATACACTACATTTGCCAAATGAATCTTCCCAAAGCATTCAGGGGAGAGGAGGAGGTGGGGGATGATAAAATGCAGTAAATCCAGACTGCCGTCTTTAAGTGAAGAGAAGAGATAATTTGACAGGAAAAGCATTAAGGCAGCAACTAACTACAGATTTGTTTTGTACGTGGCTTAAATACCACCATCCGGTAGAGAGAAGGTGCAGTGTTCTTGACATTATTTTGCCATTTGTCACTATGTGCAGCTATGACAAATGTGTGACTTTATGACATTTTGCTCTTTCCCAGACAGATTGATGGCACACCATTGACTGCACACAAAACTGATGGTACTGTAACACCATTTTAATTATGCTGAATTAGTTATTAATTTTCTTCAGACAGCGACAGGAACCAGCCAGCTGTCTCAGATTATGATCATTCACCTTTTCCCTCAGTCATTTTCACCCCACCTCAGCCTCCCCCTCAGCCACTAACTCCTTGCTGATGAAAGGTGCCTGTGTTCCATTAAACTACATTAAATTTTCACACTGCCACTCACAACTTCAGGATATCCTAAAGCAACTTGCAAGCAATGAAAAAAATTACGAAGTGAAATTCAGGGCGCGTTTACCTCCAGACTCATCTCTATTTCATTTAACAATTTGGCCAGACCCCTAAAAATACCACCTTCTCACACGGGGTGTAGGTGCCTGAACCATCAGTGGTGCCTATAGGGATCCCAGATGGGAATAAAAGTAGGGAATGATCAAGTGGTGCAGTGATCAGTGTCCCTACCTCAGAGCCAGGGGGCCTCGGTTCAAACCCCATCGGCTGTGTGTCATGCTATCTCTGAACAGACTGATTCCAGAATGTGAAAGGAGACTTCTAATGAATAGTAACCAGACCTGCTGAACAATTACTGCTTCAGATCTCCAGTGTCTGCAGTTCTGTGTTTCATAAAAGGAGGGTGGTGCTGGTTAGGATCCAGAAAGGGAATTCAGCAAATGTGTACCTAAAATGGTCAGTTAGCTCAGTTGACTGGACAACTGCTTTGTGATGTAGAGTGTTACCAACATCCCACACTAGCTAAGGTTCCCATGAAGGACCATTCTCCTAGCTTGAGTCATGGTGACCTTCAGGTTAAATTGACACTCGTCACCTCTCTCATGGTGACTTTACCTTTTACCCAGAGGGAAAAACCAATATAACTTGGAAATCAAATACAGCTCCTCCATTTTGGAGCATTGAAGAGGAATTGGATCAATATGCCTCATTTGTTGATTTTACTATTTGTTTCTTATAGGCAGGAACGGAACCTGCTGAAACGGAGCTGGAGGCAGATCCAGCCGTGATTTTCTGGAGGGAATTGGGTATGTGTGTGAAGAGAACAGGTTTATCAGGCTGTGAGAAAAGACTGATTTGATTTGATTTGTTGTCACATGTACCAAATTACAGTGAAAAACTTTGTTTTGCAAGCAGTACAAGCAGATCGTAGCAAGCAAAGATGAACAGATTATCGGGTGCTTAGACAGAGCAAGGCATATGGGATACACGGCACAGGAGATGCACACAGCAAGATGACCATTAACAATGTCAACATTATTTGAAGTTAGTGGGTCCATTCATCCTGGAGTCATAGAGTCATAGAGATATACAGCACGCAACAGAGCCTTCGGTCCAACTCATCCATGCTGACCAGACATCCTAGATAAATCTAGTCTCATTTGCCAGCATTTAGCCCATATTCCTGTAAACCCTTCCAATCATATACCCATCCAGATGCCTTTTAAATGTTATAATTGTACCAGCTGCCACCACTTTCTCTGTCAGCTCATTCCATATATGCACCACCCTCTACGTGAAAAAGTTGCCCCTTAGGTCCCTTTTAAAGCTTTCCCCTCACATTCTGACCCTATGCCCTCTAGTTCTGGACTCCCCACCCAAGCAAAAAGACCTTGTCTGTTTACCCTATCCATGCCCCGTAACAGCTGGGAAGAAGCTGTTCCTGAACCTGCTGGTATGTATGTTCAAGCTTCTGAATCTTCTGCCTGATGGAAGAAGTTGTAGGAGAGCATTACCAGGGTGGGAGGGGCCTCTGATGATGCTGGCAGCCTTTCCATGGCAACAAGAAATGTAAATGGAGTCCATAGATGGTGTGAGCTGTGCACACAACTTTCCATAGTTTCTTACGGTCCTGGGCAGAGACACTGCTGTACCAGGCCATTATGCTTTCTATGGTACATCTGTAGAAGTTGGTGAGGGTCTTTATGGACATGCCGAATTTCCTGAGCTGCCTGAGGAAGGAGAGATATTGTGGTGCCTTCGTGACCATTGCATCTCTGTGGGAAGTCCAGGGCAGGTTATCGGTTATCGTAACTCTGAGGAGCTTGACAGTCTCCACTCTCTCATCCTCAGCTCCATTGATGTCGATGTGGGTGTGTTCGCCTCTTTTCTTTCTGAAGTCAGTGATCAGTTCTTTAGTTTTGCCGACATTGAGAGAGAGGTTGTTCTCATTGCGCCACGTCACCAAGCCCTCTATCTCCTTTCTGTATTCTGACTCATCGTTGTTAGATATCTGTTCTACCATTGTATTGTAATCAGCAGAGGGAGGAAGAGAGCTTCTTCAAGGAAGGCATCCTTGTAAGAGGATTCGCAGTAGGTTGAAATCTTTGAGGAGAAAGTGAGGTCTGCAGATGCTGGAGATCAGAGCTGGAAATGTGTTGCTGGAAAAGCGCAGCAGGTCAGGCAGCATCCAGGGAACAGGAGAATCGACGTTTCGGGCATAAGCCCTTCTTCAGGAAGGGCTTATTCCTGAAGAAGGGCTTATGCCCAAAACACCGATTCTCCTGTTCCCTGGATGCTGCCTGACCTGCTGCGCTTTTCCAGCAACACATTTCCAGCTCTGATCTCCAGCATCTGCAGACCTCACTTTCTCCTCAGTGTCATCAGCAAACATGTACATGGCCTTCATTCAGAATTTGGTAACACAGTCGTGGGTATACAGGGGGTAGAGTAGAGGAGAAAGAGCGCTGAGGACACATCCTTGAGGGGGGGTCCAGAGTTGAGTGTTATCGTGGAGGAGATGCAGTTGTCTATCTTCAATGATTGTGGTCTGTGGGTAAGGAGGCTGAGGATCCAGTTGCAGAGGGCAGAGCCAAGACCAAGGTCACAGAGTTTTGGGGTCAGTCTGGAGGGGATAATGGTGTTGAAGGCAGAGCTGTAGTCAATGAGCAGGAGTCTGACGTAGGTGTCCTTGTTGTCCAGATGTTCTAGGGATGAGTGCAGGGCTAGGGATATGGCATCCACTGTGGACCTGTTACATTGGGAGTCAAATTGTAGGGGATCGAGAAGGCTGGGAACCTGGGGTTGATGTGGGCCATGACCAGCCTCTCGAAGCACTTCATGATTATGGAGGTCAGAGCCACTGGGTGGTAGTCATTAAGGCATGTTGTGTGTGCTTTCTCAGGTCTTCTTGAAGCATGTGGGGACTTTGGCTTGTGGGAGGGAGATGTTGAAGATGTCAGTGAATATTTCCACCAGCTGATCTGCACAGGATCTGAGTGCACGGCCAGGGATTCTATCCGGACCCGTCGCTTTTATTGGGTTGACTTCCAGGAAGAGCGATCTGATGTCTGCAGCAATGACGGAGGATGCAGGTAAGTCTGGAACTGTTGATGCAGACATCATCGTGCCACTGGCATTCTGCTCAAACTGAGTACAGAAAGCAACGAGTGCATCAAGGAGGAATGTGTCTTTGTATGCTTTCTTCCGCGGTTTCATTTTGTATCCCATTATGTTGTGTAGGCCTTGCCACAGGCATCTCTGGTAGCTTTGTGAAGATCATTTCTGGAATTTCTGTGTCGACCTGGGTCGTCGACTTAAATGCCTGGTCTTCAGTAGACAGTGGATTTCCCGGTTCATCCAAGGCTTCTGATTGGGGAACACCTGGATGAGAGAGTCGGTTCAAGTAAACTGCTTTGGCATCGAGCTGACGTGGAATCAATAGGACCAATGGCCTCCTTAGTCAGGTAAGCAAACATATCTCTTCATCCTGCACCATATTGTAAGTCAGCATCTCAGGGAAGATCTCTAAATGATGGGGAAAAGTGGTGGATACTTGAGGTCAGGGTTCAACCTTGGACATTTACTGCTGGTGTGATAGAAATCTGTGCAGGCCTGAAATGGGGCTGACTTTCATTCACAGTATGTTAGAATTGTCTTTATACTGAAGAACGCTGATTTGCAAAGATCACTTTGATAACTCTCACGTCTCATACAATTTACAAAAGAGAATTAATGTATCAGATTTGAAGTGACGCAAACAGCAAACATTTGTGGAATTCTAAAGGTATACATTGACGAGGTTGCTAATAACCCTATTAGTTGGTAATGAAGATAACTGAAAAGCCTTCTCACTCTTAATAAGGCAGCATTTAAACTTTTAAAAGGCAAATTACAACAGTTAAAAGGCATCTAGATGGGCAGATGAATAAGAAGAGTTTAGAGGGATATGGGCCAAGTGCTGGCAAATGGGACTCGATTAATTTAGGATATCTGGTCAGCATGGATGAGTTGAACCTAAGGGTCTGTTTCTGTGCTGTACATCTCTATTCTCTGTGACCCAAAGATTCCTTCTCTGTGACCATAGCAACAAGGACAAGGGCACATTCAAGGGCTGGCTTGATGCTCTGATCGATAAACAGTACAATAGCTTTTTGAGAGCAGACCGGTGCAATTGTGAGTTCAGTTTCATAACACGATCATTTTACAGCCAAGAGATTGTCTGGTTGTAAATTCCTGCTTGGTGCTCATTGTGTAGAATGATAGAACATACAGCATAGAAACAGGCCCTTCAGCTCCTTCCCTCCCTGCTGGTCCAAATAAGCTCCAAATGAGCCAACCTGACTTTAGCTAATTCTGCTGATCATTTTCGCCTTTGAGTTTTAACATGCTTTTTTTTCTCTGTTTTGATTTGGTTCCACATAAATGGCCTTGGGGGGGAAATAGCTGATTGTGATCCAGTGCTCCTGCATACCTCCTACTTCACAGTTGCCACTTGATTCAAATTGACCTGTTTAATTGTGCATGGAGTGAAGCCCTGCTGAAAGAGCCCTTGATTATGTGCATTGTAAAGGATGCTTCCAATATGGTTGCATCAAAGACACTGGCAGGATAATACTCTGCCTGGGTGGCAGGGGAATAATAGCCTGCCATTATGATGCCTGATTAAGCAACATTTGGTTTATCTGACTGCAGGAAAATGGCCAGATGAGCTGCAATATTTTTTTTCTCTCATCGCTGCACACTCCTGTGCCTCTGCAGCATCCCTATAGCATGTCTGCACTCCAGTCAGCACAAAGAAACAAACCGATGCCTTACCTCCCAGTGGGGAGAATTACCAAGGGCTGGCAATTCATCATTTGCAATTCTGGCTGCCAGTTGTGCACACCACATGTAGACAGGCCTGCATAGCACTGGTGGGAGTGGTGTGAGCCTTTTCTAGTCACTAATAGGCCATTTCAGGACCCATGCGGAGGTGGGGGTCAGAGGTCTGATCATGGTCCTTCACTCCCTGGCTTAATTCTTACAGAAGTTAGGATGCGAAGGTTAGGAACCACCAGTGACCCAGCTAATGAATCGCCCTTTTCA
Source organism: Chiloscyllium plagiosum (assembly GCF_004010195.1). NCBI lineage: Eukaryota > Metazoa > Chordata > Chondrichthyes > Orectolobiformes > Hemiscylliidae > Chiloscyllium > Chiloscyllium plagiosum. The sequence continues at coordinate 11,151,353 of NC_057710.1, forward strand.
CGTCTAAACGTAGCATGAGAGGGGACATAAAATTGCACACTTTGTAACTCACACAGTTATACATCCTAATACACCTCGGAGTTCTGCAATTTCTTTCAATTTAAATAAGATGCTGCATTTCTATTCTTCCTGTCTAAGTTGGATAACTTCACATTTTCCTTCATTCTGTTCCATTTGCCAAATCTTGGTCCATTCAGTTAACGTATTTGTATCTATAAAATCTATAGAGCAGTATAAATGTCACAGCATAGGAAGAGGCCATTCTGCTCAATTGGCTCTATCTTCCATTTTTTTTTGTTACTATTGAGGTGCGTCATGTTTTATTTGTTGCCCATGAGGCTGATCAGGTTTTGTTGCCATATCTTGCCTCGTTATGTACCTACTGCCCACCCCATGGTGTCTTCATGTCCGATATCTGCTCCGTCTCACCAGACACAGTTCCCAGAATAACTTGCCACTCAGCAGCATCCCAGAATTCACCAGCAACACTGGCACCTGAGCCATCTTGAAAATCTCTCGCGAACCCGGAAAAGTTCTGTCTGTCAGAAGGCGCCCTTCATAGTTGTTGACCTTTGCCCCAGACATGGCAGATAGGGGAAATGTCTACCCCACTTTTCATCCTGCGGTAGCCTGGAGCTCATGCTGGGTTGGGCAGGACCAGCAGTGGAGGCCACAGCACTAAACCACAACTAAAAGCCAAGGTTACCACCTGTGCAAAACTGTGCACAAAACTCCAGGTATAACCTAACACTATCTTATTTGGATCCAGCATTATATTCCTGTTCCTGTATCCAACATTTCTCCCAATAAAGGAAAGCAGATAAAGTGTCTTCTTGACCGTCTTAATCTATCAGTCCTGAGATCTCGCTTCTTCGAGTCCTCGAAATATCCTTTCCTTTGAAAACTCCTTTTGTTGTCTATACAACTTACTTCCCTGCTTATCTTTATGTCATCTGCAAACATATCAACCATTCATGTGGTTCCTTCATCTAAGTTATTTATATGGACTGCAAGTGGTTCCAACCCGGAAATTATTAATTTATCCCTGCTCTCTGTTCCCTGTTAGCTAACCAATCCTCCATTTGTGTGAATCTGAAGACTATGACTCTTACTGTGTGGGGTAACCATCAATACAGCACCTTGTCAAGTATAGTCTGTAAATCCATATAAATACATCTTCAGGATCTTTTTTATCAGTGTTCTTACTTCCTCAAAGAACTCTAACAAATGAACAGCCTGGCTTTCCTTTCTCTTGTAAATAGAATCCTGACATGTGACCTAATTATGAGGATAAAAGTTCTGAAAGGTTCAACTCAGATAGAGTAGCCCAGACAATAATTTCAACAGGATGGACTGGAGTTGTGCCTCAGGACTGAGCAGAAATCCTTATTTGGCTGTCTCTGGCGACCCCTACTTTTTTAACCTGCTACAACCCCCTCGGCCACTCCCTCACTCACCTGACACCCTACCTTTTCGCAGCAATCGATGTTTTACACTATACATGCGGCGCACTTACTGTTGAGAAAAGGCAATATGGTTCCCACACTAATTCTATCCGCTGTTGGCTGCGAACATTCCTGGATTGATCCCTGCTGTTTTCCAACACAAGGTTCCTCGACAGGAAATTCAAGAATAAATGTTAATTAGGCACGCGCCTTTTTTTTGTCTGATCAGGGGTTGGAAAGATAACGGGAAAATCTGGGCTGTCATGGGAAAGAGAAAACCTCTTTTACTGGAGAGTGATGAGGGATTGCATCGCTCTATTACACAGAGCAGTTGAAGAGAACAGTATAAATGCTTCTTTCAAGATGGAAATGTCAAATACTATGGGGCATAGGTCTAATGTGAGGAAGAAAGTTTAAAGGAGATGCGTGAGGAAAGTGTTTTTACATAGACAGTGACAAGTGCCTGGAACATGCATCACTTAAGATGTGTCTAGACAGATACATGAATGGGCAGGGAGCAGAGGGATACAGATCCTTAGAAAATAGGCCGCAGGTTTAGATAGAGGATTTGGATCGGCGTAGGCTGGGAGGGCCAAAGGGCCTGCTGCTGTGCTGTAATTGTCTTTGTTCTTTGTTCAAGGGAGGTCATAGAATCCCTACAGTGGGATGCAAGCCATTCAGCCCATCATTGCCACACTCACCTTCCAAAGAGCATCCTACTCCAGGCCCACTGCTACCCTATTGTAGTAATCCTGCATTTTTCATGCAGACACAGGGGAAATGTGCAAACTCCACACAGTTCCCAAGGTTGGAATTGAACTCAGGTTCCTGGTGCTATGAGTCAGCAGTGCTAACCACTGTACTACCCCAAGGTAGTAGGAGGTAGTCGAAGCAGATCCAATAGCAATGCTTAAGAGGCATTTAAACAGACACATGGACAGGCAGGGAATATAGGAATACAGACCATGTGCAGGCAGATGGGATTAGTTTAGAATGGTATCATGGTCAGCACAGACATAGTGAGTAGTACTTTTCTATGTTCTAAATTCTATATTACCGAATACCCCACTAGCAACATCCTGTAGATTACCATTTTTTGGTCACTGTTTCTCTCTGAATTGCTTATGCCCTTGGTATCCAGTTTGACCTTATCCAATTCCCTGCACCATTTATATTCCCATCAATAAGGCCAACTCTGTCACATTGTCCTTCTCCATAGAAAGCAAATCTCCCTGAAAGGTTTTCATTCTGAAGGCACCTTTTGTAATTGTGACCTTCTCCCATCAAAACCTGAGAATAGCAGTATGGTTAGCACAGACATATGGTAGGCCGAAGAGCATGTTCCAGTGCCGTACTACCCCATGTTCTATGAAAGCTATGAGGGTGTAAGGGATTAGCTGGTGATCTTAGAGTGTTGGGTGAGGAAAGACGAGGAAATTCAGTTGGAACCTATGCACTGGCACAAGCCGTTGGGGCTGAATGGCCTGTTTCATTGCTGTGTATTGTATGTGATTCCATGTAGCACAGGAACAAAACAGCTCAGGAAATAGTTGCTTTTGCTCTTTCAGCCTAATCTATGAAGTCATCCGTAGCAGTGAGAGAATTGTTATTTCGAATGCCTAATGGAACATTTGACCTTTAAATTATCGTTTACAACAGGGTGATAAATGGGGATCCCTTTATGTCACTTGGGGAAAATACGACAGAAATTTCAATTGAGCAAAATTACAATTTCACAGATATTTAAAGAATTGACATTTAGTGTGCAGGGCCCCTTTATACTTTGACCAGAAGCCCTCTCCCTCTGTCCTCCGAACAACAACAATTTTTAGCTGTAAATCAACCGTGAAGTAATCTCCAGGAAGGAGAAACAACTCCACCACACAATACGTCCATCAGAAACCATTACACTTGATGCTCCAGTATCCAGTAGCACTGATGTGAAACGTTTTCTAGGACATTGCTACCTCCCATAATTTAGCAACGAGATTAATTTACTTGTTCTGAAATAGGATCATACATTCATGGAATAAAGCAGTTCAGATGGAGGCCATTCAGCGCACTGAGTCTGTACTGGTACTTGCTGGAACCACTCTTTCATATTGGAACAAAGCAGAAGAAAGTGAGGACTGCAGATGCTGATGATCAGAGTCGGGAGTGTGGTGTTGGAAAAGGACAGCCAGTCAGGCAGCATCCGAGGAGCAGGAGAGTCAACGATTTAGGCATAAGACCCTCATCAGGAATGCCTCCTGCTTCCCCAGATGCTGCCTGATCTGCTGTGCTTTTCCAGCACCACACTCCCACACTGGAGCAAGGTAGCCAGTCCAGGAAACAGGTGCAGAGGGTCATTTGGGCACATTTGCTACGGTTTTCACCAAGGAAAGGGAACTTGTTGTAAATGAAAACTTAGAGGAGCTGTGATACAGTCTTGACCAGATCAAGACTGATGAAGATGATGAGCTAGAAATTTTGGAAAACATTAAGATTGATAAGTCCCCAGGACCAGAGCAGATTTATCCTAGGCTGCTCCGGGAAGCGAGAAAGAATGTTGCTAAGCCGCTGGCGAGGATATTTGCCTCCTCACTCTCCATGGGAGTTTTACTGGAGGATTAGAAGGAGGTGAATGTTGTTCCACTTTTCAAGAAGGATAATAGGGAAATCCCTGGCAATTACAGACCAGTCAGTCTCACGTCTGTGGTCAGCAAAGTTGTGGAAAGAATTCTGAGGGATAGGATTTATGTGGGAAGCCAGAGAAGTGATTGCTGGGCCTCTTGCTGAAATATTTGTATCATCGATAGTCACAGGTGAAGTGCCGGAAGACTGGAGGTTGGCAAACATGGTGCCACTGTTTAAGAAGGGTGGTAAGGATAAGCCAGGGAACTATAGACCATTGAGTCTGACCTCGATGGTGGGCAAGTTGTTGGAGGGAATCCTGAGTGACAGGATGTACATGTATTTGGAAAGGCAAGGACTGATTCGGGATAGTCAACATGGCTTTGTGCGTGGGAAATCATGTCTCACAAACTTGATTCAGTTTTTTGATGAAGTAATAAAGAAGATTGATGAGGGCAGAGCAGTAGATGTGATCTATATGGACTTCAGTAAGGCATTCGACAAGGTTCCCCATGGGAGACTGATTAGCAAGGTTAGATCTCATGGAATACAGGGAGAACTAGCCATTTGGATACAGAACTGTCTCAATGGTAGAAGACAGAGGGTGGTGGTGGAGGGTTGTTTTTAAGACTGGAGGCCTGTGACCATTGGAGTGCCACAAGGATCGGTACTTTTTGCCATTTACATAAATGATTTGGATGTGAACATAAGAGGTACAGTTAGTAAGTTTGCAGATGACACCAAAATTGGTGGTGTAGTGGACAGCGAAAAGGGTTACCTCAGATTACAACAGGATCTTGACCAGATGGGCCAATGGGCTGAGAAGTGGCAGATGGAGTTTAATTCACTTAAATGCAAAGTGCTGCATTTTGGGAAAGCAAATCTTAGCAGGACTTATACGCTTAATGGAAAGGTCCTAGGGAGTGTTGCTGAACAAAGAGACCTTGCAGGTTTATAGCTCCTTGAAAGTGGAGTGGCAGGTAGATAGGATAGGGAAGAAGGCGTTTGGTATGCTTTCCTTTATTGGTCAGAGTATTGAGTACAGGAGTTGAGAGGTCATGTTGCGGCTGTAAAGGACATTGGTTAGGCCACTGTTGGAATATTGCATGCAATTCTGGTCTCCTTCCTATTGGAAAGAGGTTGTGAAACGTGAAAGGGTTCAGAAAAGATTTACAAGGATGTTGCCAGGGTTGGAGGATTTGAGCAAAATGGAGAGGCTGAACAGGCTGGGGCTGTTTTCCCTGGAGCATCGGAGGCTGAGGGGTGACCTTATAGAGGTTTGCAAAATTATTAGGGGCATGGATAGGATAAATAGGCAAAGTCTTTTCGCAGGGGTTGGGGAGTCCAGAACGAGAGGGCATAGGTTTAGGGTGAGAGGGGAAAGATATAAAAGACACCTAAGGGGCAACTTTTTCACGCAGAGGGTGGTACATGTATGGAATGAGCTGCCAGAGGATGTGATGGAGACTGGTACATTTAAGAGGCATTTGGATGGGTATATGAATAGGAAGGGTTTGGAGGGATATGGACTGGGTGCTGGCAGGTGGGACTAGATTGGGTTGGGATATCTGGTCGGCATGGACGGGTTGGACCGAAGGGTCTGTTTCCATGCTGTACATTTCTATGACTCTATGACTATTTGGCAAAGCATTGTGTGATTAAAGGCATGGCTTTGTGAGGGGCAGGTCATGCTTCATAAATCTTATTGAGCTCTTTGAGGAGGTGTCAAGACAGGTCAACGACGGTCGAGCAGTGGATGTGGTGTATATGGATTTCAGCAAGGCATTTGATAGGGTTCCCCATGGTAGGCTAATTCATAAAGTCAGGAAGTATGGGATACAGGGAGATTTGGCTATCTGGATTCAGAATTGGCTGGCTGACAGAAGGCAGAAAGTGAGGACTGCAGATGCTGGAGATCAGAGCTGAAAAATGTGTTGCTGGAAAAGCGCAGCAGGTCAAGCAGCATCCAAGGAGCAGGAGAATTGACTTTTCGGGCATAAGCCCTTCTTCAAGAATGAGGAAGGTGTGCC